>NC_136642.1:17786734-17966734 GCF_949748355.1 Melanostigma gelatinosum | reverse complement strand
GTTACTGACGGACACGTCAGATGCTGCATCGAGCTGCAGGTTATGTTTTAGTCAAGTGTCAGCAGAAGTTTGTTTTAGGATGACACTCTTTTAATGTGTGAAGGGTACAGGACGACCATAATTCCCCCTCTGGGCTTAATATGTTATTGTACCATAAAAAATGGAGAAAGGTTATTTTTTATTGTAATTCCACTTCGGTTGCGGCATAGTTTACAGCGCTGGTGTGGTTTTAGTATTTAGGTAAGGTGAAGCATCTTATTGCACGAATAAGCAGGGACTTTATTTTTTAATGCCAACTGTACCTCAGTCTGCCTTCTCAGGTCGACAAACATACTTAATAATAACACAAGCAATCAAAGGCTATGAGCTTATTAATAAGCACTTGTAAGTTCTGGTAACAGATACATAAACACAAATATCTGATAAAAACACAAGTGTTGGCTCCTATTGATATTAAATGTGCCCCTCATGGTCGCACAAGATCAGCAGCAAAAGCTTTAAACGCACCTGGAAATCCCTGCGTTTAAAGAAAAATGCTGCGTTCAAGAGCAGCCTGCAGTATTCTGTTGCCACTAGTGTATGCAGAATATACAGTCTTACAAATGGAAATCTGATCGAAACCAGCAGAGTAGATCAACAGACTATGCCAACTGTTTGAGATGTCTTAGCGGACTTTGTCTTTAATTTTAGCTACAATAGTGGCAGGGCTCTATGGACGGCAAGGCTAGCATGCCAACACTCTAAACTAAAATGATGAACATAGTAAACAATAGCCCTGCTACACATTAGTGACATCACTGTATGGTAGCATATTGACATGAGCATGTGCGACAAAGCACCGTTGCAAAACAGTCCATGGATGCATAAGAACTGAATCCGGTGCCGCCACTCTGCCTTGCTTCCAATTCTTTTCAGTGGCCACCTGTGGGATGGATGGCATCAAACAATCCCAAAAGATTCACAAAAGGCATTTTCTCCATAGACCAACATTGTACAAGAGACATCAGCAAAACTGTTGAGAGGAAACCTCAACAGCAACTGAGGTCTGTATACAAATTGTGGACACACAGATGGACCTATTTCTGGACGAGGTCCAGTAAGTTCAATGTTGACGATTTGTCACAAGAAGACAAATCCCTCCGTCTGACTTCCACAATTATTGAACGGCCCTCTGAAGGCAAATTTGTAATTTGTGATTTTGGGCTATACAAAAATAAATTGAATTGAACACTGCTCAGGCTGTGCGTGACCTTCTCTGATAAGCCAGCAAATGCAATAAAAAGGTGAATTATCGTTTGATTGATAAACGCAAGAGTAACTGACTGAAAAACAGTAAAGTTTTGAAGAAGGGGAACTCCGCGATGAGCGCGCATGCATCATCTCTCTTTACGTCCTTCAGCTGGACGCAACACAACATTAACCCTCCGTGAAAGAGCAGACAACTCTCATCATGTAGAACGCTCCGCGACGCTCGTCTTTAACCGTTGCTCACATTTCTCTGAAATCGTTCTGCCTGTGTGTTTTTATGAATAAACTTCAACACTTATTGGCTCCCCCGTTGTTATTATTATTGTGTAAAACACTTTCTCGTTTATTGGCATTTACAAGCAAAACAATACAAATAAAGGAATGCCACCGAGAGCAGATGACAAATTCCATCAGTCTGATTTGGTTCACCTCCAGTTCCTTCTTCAAATGTTGTCTTCACTACTCAAAAAATGAAAAATCTTTGTTTCAAGCCAAATTTCACCATTGGGACATTATTTTTGCATCCTGGAAATGAACAGGTGCTAATTGCTATCTTTGTGGAAGAACAGCAGATTCTGATGCATCGTGTAATTTCATTCCAGGAAAAAAACAACGGACTATTTGGTGCAGTGAGACAGTGGGAGCTGAGTCATGTAACTCCGCTCTCACCGATACTTCTTGCTGCAGTTCCGCTCACAAGGATATCAGTGCCCACTATGCAAACAGACACTTCGGCAAATTCACGAGTAATTGGTTCCACCTGCTTGATGTTTGAAAAGCATGTAGCAATAAAATAGTGTAAGTGCCATCGTATTGTGTAATTATTTAGAATTGGGTGCACAAGCCTCCGTTTCAACAGATTAATATTGCGCACAAAAACTAACCATTTTTCTACAGCAAAACACAAAATGACGCCCAAGTCCACAAACAAAATTAAAATATGCTGCAATTACCATCAAGATCTGAATACAGTTCAACTGTGAAAACATAGACTCACTGTAGAGACGCCAGACTTTTATTCAAATCAAAATCAAATTTTCTTCAAAGACAATTTTGTTTTCAAGACGGAGCTGGGCATGAAAACAATGAATGAATTCTTAGAAAACAAATAAAGGCGCTGCGGTCCTCCAGTCATCTTTCCAAGGTGTTTTTGCATCTCCGTTACCTTTCTCTACCCCCCCCCCCCCTGCGCACTCTTTTCCTCCTTCCTTTCTCCCCTCTAGTTGTGGCCTTGGAGCGCCTCCGCCATGAACAGCTTCCCGAGGTTCTGCGAGGTGAATTCCTTCACGTTCTGGCAGTAGTTGTTAATTTGCCCTGTTGGATGGTAGCCGCATGCATCCACACGGCCCCACACAAAAGCACACCCACAGAAATATACATACATTTGTACACAGACAAACAGGCGGAGGAGGGGGGAGAGAGAGAGAGAGAGAGGGGGGAGAGCACAGAAAAACACAGAAAAACATCAAATTAGTGGGGAACAGAGTAAACGGAAGGATCAGAATGTTGTCAGGTGGCGGGGGAGAGCTGAACAGCGTGAAACAGCAGGGAAAGGGGCTGTCGAGTTGGAGATTGAGTCAATAAACTTTAAATGAATGTAATTTCAAGATAATGCCGGAGATAATTACAAAACAGAACCTGAGCTCCTGTGAGGGGAGCAGAGGCGGCTGACGGAGTTTGGAGAGAGTTTGGAGCGTGCGCGCGTGCGTGCGTGTGCATGCGTGCGTACCTGCAATAAGCAGCGTCTCCATGCGCGGTGGAGGCTGAGGGGGCTTGAACATTTTGCTGATGTCCTCCTCAGGCAGCGGGGGCTCGGCTCTGCTCTGTCGCTGGGCGTTCTCCTGCTGACGTCTCTGCAGGTACTGGAGGGCGGGACACAGAGACAAAGATGGGGGGCATTAGAAGAGGGGGGGGGAGAAGAAAGGAAAGAAAAACAGAACAGCACATTGAGAGAGAGAGAAATGTAAGATGGAATAGCCAGATAGACGAAAATAATTGACAAAAACGGAGACGGGTGAGGCGAGCGAGGACAGGGTGAGAATATGAGGAGAAGAGGGTGAAACATTTACATTGGGGGTAAAGAGAAAGTGAGAAAAAAAGGTATTAATAAGAAAGTGAGGAACATCAGGTCGAGAAATATAGTAAGAGAGATGCATAGAGCACAAAGTGGCAGCAGATAGTGAGGAGAAAAAAGAAGAAGAAAGACAAGACAATGGAAACATTAACAGGAAGGAAGTGAGCTGTAAAGAAGCATGGCGGTGACAGGAGAGAGAGGGGAGCCAGACGGAGAGTGAAGAGTTATAAGTGCTGACAGGGATGGAGTGATTTGTAGAGGGCTGACAGTCGGTAAATCAGCGAGGTGCCGGGTCTCTGGAGATCCTAAAAGCCTTGTTAATTTGGCAAGATGGAGGAGAGACTGACACAAGCCAGTGGAAGAGGAGGTTGCGGCAGATAAGGAAAAAACGAACGTGGGAGCAACTTTAGTACTTTAAACCACGCGTCCCACAATGCACCTGTACGTGTGTCTAAAGATAAGCGATGAATAAAAGGTACCACTATTTGTTCAAATGAAACGTTACTCATCCAGTGGGTTTTGTTTTTTGCCTGCCAACGCGTCTCAGCGTGACTGTGCATAACCAAAAAGCTAATATATGCTAATTTTAGAAGCAAGCAAACAAAACTGTTTTGCACTTCCACCTTGCACGAATAAATACATACAATGCCTAAAACGTATTTACCTCTCTTCATCAGAAGTCAAAGTAAACAGAAAAATGTAAATGGATCTAAATGAATGCAAATTAAAAAAACTCTTTCAAGTCAGCATTAACTAGAGGCACCTTTCGCTGTTATTTCCCCCAATTTGTCTTTGCAGGCTGCTCAGGCTCTGCAGAGTTGCGTGGGGACAGAGTTTTCAAGTCTTGCTGCAAAGTCTGAATTGGATTGAGGTCTGGACTCCTATGTAGCTTTGGCTTTGCGTTTGAGGTCGCTGTCTTGGTGGAACACAATCCGGTCCCACGTCAGTTCTTTTACAGACTGCAGCAAGATTTCGCCGTTTTGATTTTACCGCGCGCTGCTGGAAACACCACGACTCCTGCTGGGGATGGTGTGTTGTGTGGCAACGTGTGCAGTGTTTGGCTTTCGTATGACGGTTAAAAATATACATTTTGGTGTCGGGACTAGAGGGCCACTTTGTTCTGAGGACTTTGTTGGGGACCAGCGTCGGACTGCACTCAGTCGACAGGGCTCGACATTACCTTTTTAAAAAGGGCCAGATGTGCAACCAGACATCAGTGGTCATTTCTAGTCAGCTTATATTTTGATGCAGTAAAGTCATTTTTAACAATGAAATTGTGACATAAGACAATGAAAGCTTTATTATAATAACCATACAGAATTATTTGTAGTTCATGTTCTTTACAGAAATAAATCCAGTAAGTCACTGGTTGCTTTTTCATCACTTCTCTCCCTTTCAAATTTGGGTTTTCTGGACCTCGGTGCCGACTCTCACCACAGATCCACTGGCCCTTTAGCATTGGAGTCTTGATTTGTGTCCCTCTCTTTAGTGACGCCACACCAGCGTGTCCATCCATCTGTGTTGATTCTGTGCAGACGGCTGAACGCCCTCTTGCAGAGACTGGGAGAGCAGACGACACGCTATGCAGCATCAGAATGCATCGGTTTGCTGTCCTTACTTTTGTTGCACGTTCAAAACAGGTTGCCACTGACAAAAAGTCAATAGCTATTTGCCAATTTCCCAAAGTGGTTGCCAATGGCAAACTGGCAACACTTACTGTTGAATCAGAGTCTAATACAGAGCAGTATCAGCTCTGGTCATGAGGTACAGCATAATCGCTGTGGGAGTAAATATATTCAGGAAATCAGTATGTCACTATGGAGAAAAAGTATTCTATTGAATGACATACATTATAGTTGGAAAAGTATTATTCTATGTCTGGGGCTGTATATTATTATCATGATTATGGTTATGATGATTATCATTATACGGTTGCTTTATTTAGACTTTTGGTCCAGCGATGTGGTCTGATAATCCTCGGGCCATCTTCGGAACAGGTCTCTTTTAAACACTTCATTTATGCATGTCCGCTTCAGGTAGCAATTCCACCGGTCTCCACATCAGACCACTGAACCTTCACACTTGAAAAGCAATGAAGCGTGAACCTTTTTCTGGGTTGCATAGCCGTCTGGGGGCGCTTCGTGTCCATTTAGCACCTACTATAACCAAATACACTCTCAGCCATTACTTGTCCTGCCTTTCGCTTTTATATTTTAAGTTTATACATCAAAATAATGGTGTCGCCCAGAAAAAAATGACATAGCAAAATATTGCAGTCATCCAATAGTAGCTGAATCGTATCATTAACCGTGAATCATGTTTCCTCGGTTCGTAGGAGTAACACATTGCTCCATATCTAAGCTTCTGCACAGTGTTGCCCGTGTCCATCGATGGGAAAAGATAAGAAAAAGAAAATTGAAAAATAAATAAATCACGAGGAGTGAGACATAAATTCCGTGGTACAAAGACTAACTTGGCCACAGATTGTGCCTGGGGAACCTGCTATTTACCAAATTTAGAGGCAAGGCAAGTTTATTTGTATAACACATTTCAACAACAAGGTAATTCAAAGTGCTTCACATGAAACCATTAAAAGCACAAAGGCAAAAGTAAAGGAGATTTAAAACATACATTGAAACAATAATCGATGTCTCCCAGAGACATTACGCTGCACGCAATCAACCATACACTGCCGCAATTCTGCAATTACTCGCACACAAACCACGTCTGGAAAAGATCTCTGCCGATCTGCGTTTTATAGTGTACGCCTTGCACGAACTCGGTCCCGGAGGAAATGGCGATATATTGTGCAGTCCTTTTAAAACCATTAAAAGCATCAAAACATAAGGCAAAAGAAAAGGAGATTTAACAGCAATTAAGAACAGTGTAAGAAATAAAATACAGTAGTAAAATGCAGAAATGCAGGAAATTGATTAATATATTAATTGAACGTGGTTCAATTAAAGGCAGCAGCAAACAGAAAGGTCTTCAATCTTGATTTAAATGAGCTGAGGGTCTCAGCAGACCTGCAGCTTTCTGGGACTTTGTTCCAGATATGTGGAGTAGAAAAACTTTTTACAGAGACCTGTAAACACACCGTTACAGTAGTCCAGTCTGCTGAAGATAAATGCATGGACAAGTTTTTCCAAATCCTGTTGAGACATAAGTCCTCTAATCCTTGATATATTCTTCAGGTGATAGTAGGCTGATTTTGTAATTGTCTTGATATGGCTGTTCAGGTTGAGGTCTGAATCCATAACTACACCTAGATTTCTGGCTTGGTTTGTGGGTTTTAACATCAGTGACTGAAGCTGAGCGGTGATTTTCAATTGTTCGTCCTTGGTACCAAAAACAATTACTTCTGTTTTATCTTTGTTTAATTGAAGAAAATTCTGGCACATCCAGTTGTTGATTTGTTCAATGCCAGATTGAATGGGATTATAGTCCCCTGGTGACATAGTTATGTAGAACCTTCACACTTGAAAAGCAATGAAGCGTGAACCTTTTTCTGGGTTGCATAGCCGTCTGGGGGGCGCTTTGACCGGCAGTGTATGGTTGTGGTTGATGCACAAGATAGAGCGCTATAAATGAAAAATGGAGCCCTCTGAACACACCGCCTTTTTGCAACTTCTCTATGATGATTAATAAGGTTCCATTTGTCCGGGAAGCAGCTGGGTCAATAACTGAAGATTACATGGAGCAAGTACTGTTGATCTCTGAAAGGTGTAATAGAGGCTCGCTTTCTTTGTCTCTGTGTGCGCTGTTTGTTCATTGTAGGGAATAAGGTGGAACATGGAAACGGTAGACACCATTAAAGTGTGTGTGTGTGTGTGTGTGTGGGGGGGGGGGGGTTGTAAGGCTTGCGGGCTGTGCTGATGAGAAGGTCGGTAGGAGAGGATGATGGATCATAATGGCTGGAGTGTAGGTGATTTTGGCCCCGGGTTGTGTGTCTACGTAGGTGTTTGTTATTTTCCGTGGCCCGGGTCGCGAGAGCCTCGTGTGCATGCGGCAGACTACTTGTGATCACAGATGCGCGTTTGTCGTAATTTCGACTATTGAGTGTGAACTTACCCGCTTGTCCCCCGCTTACCCCGGTTGTCAGCAGAAGCCGCGGTGAGTCAGCCCGGATTATCACTTCAGACTCATTTCCACTCGCAGAGTGACGTTGGAATAATGTAGCTGTTTGAACGTAGGCGTACGTGTGTGTGTGTGCGCACGAAGATCCGTGAGTGAACCTTGCGCCTCAACGCTTCCATTTTCCTGAGTCATGTGTGCGACTCGTTGCCTTTTGCATGTGTTGCCAAATGTTTATGATGCATCTGGCTGAGGTTACAGTTGCAGATGGTACGCAGCTGACTTCCTCTGTGTGTGCGATTGTTCTGGTCTTTTCGGTGCTTCTGGTCACGTTGGTGTGTAGGTGGTGTGTGTGTGTGTGTAGGTGGTGTGTGTGTGTGTGTGTGTGTTGAGAGTCCTTGTGCACAGAGTGTGTGGAACTGTGTTTCACAAAGTGCTACTGCTGCTGCTTTTAAATTAAGTTGGAGTTTGTGATGTGTCTCGCTGGTACCGCAAAATACTAAAAACAGAGGACTTTCACTTACTCATTAAAATAAACACAGACCGTTTATTAATAATAACAGCTTTTAGTTCATATGGAACAGCTCTCCCTGGCTGGTATTTGAAGATCGGTGGCGTCTGAGCGTGACTCGAAGGTATTTAACCTCCTGAACCTAGTCTTCTTCACATAAGGAAACATACATTACTGTATCACAGAAGTAGCCCTTGTAGTGATGAAAACAACCATTTCATTGAGAAGAAGAAATAAAGCAGCAGATGACGGAGAAACGTGTCTGAAATTTTAGTGATGCTGATATTCAGTGGGCGCTTGCCAGCACGTGCAGTGAGGTGAGGGATGAACACTGAGGTATTTGAGGGTTAACATTTGTCAAGCTCATCCCATTAGCGTCAGCTCAAAACAACAAGGACCTTTGAACCGGTGTCTGTGCTTCAAGCTACTAGTACCGATGGTGGTGTTGATTTGCTTGTTGCCCACTCATTTATATTTTAAAGTTAACATGGCTTCTATTTTTAATCAAAGCAGTCATTTTGTAGTCCATGTTTTTTTGACAGTATATACACCGGCATTAACGTTTGGATCCAAAACGGAACCACGGAAAACCCACCGGAGACAAAAACGCAAAGTAATACATGTCCAAAAATACTTGCCATTCAAATCACCATCATGAGCCTTATCGGATGGTTAAAAAATTGTAACGTTCGTTTGATGATCTCAAGTTTTGGATTGTTTTTACACTGCTGAAGTTTCTTAAAAGATGCTAATATTATGTTTTTCTTTAGATGCTTCTTGCGAGCCTATTACACAGAAGCAGACTCAAAAGCTGGGACAGCGATAGATCGGCTGCTCTTTGGACGGGACCAGAGGCGCCTGCTGAACTACAGAGATTTACAAAAAAGATGCTTAGCGCAACCCCTGGGGAAAGAGTTGAGAAAACTACCTCGCAAATGCAAGCAGCAACCGGTTGAGAGCCAAATGTGCTCATGTCGTACGCAGTAAGAGGCCAGAGACTGCCTGCTACTTTGAATATGTATGAACACAGCGTTACTTGCTGAGTAGCATGCCTGTGTATTAATGTGGGTATAGTTACAGATGTTTATATATTTTTAACCGTTGCGGTTTACTGTAGTTACTTTGGGTGCTCCTCAGTAGGTGCATGTATATTCATGTGTTGGCCTGAAGTACTATATTTCTCTGTGTGTAAGAGAGAGAGTGTGTGTGTGTGTTACCCAGAGCTTGCTGCTTGCCTGCTGTGATTATAGCTACAATTGGTTGTGTCCATAGCTGAGAGAAACGTACCTGCTGTTTTCCTGCTGACTTTGTGTCTGCAGGTGCATCTGTGCGTGAATACCCCCGTGTGCATATGTGTGTGGGTGTGTGTGCCTTTTCCCCTTATACACATGCTGGTAAGCTGATGTTTCTGCTGCTGCTTGCTCATAGTGTCTGTAGGCGGTGTGTGCGCTTCAGTTCACGATAGCTCGTTCGTGCGTGCGTGCGTGCTTCGACAGTTACCTGGTGCTTCTGCTGCTGTTGCTTGCTCAGGTTGCGGCTGTAGGTGTTGTACTTGACAATGTCTTGGCTCATGTCATCCACCCTGTCCATCAGAAGCTGAAGGCTCTTCTCCAGATGGTTGCTGGAAGAGAAACGTCAGAAAGTCAATCACACGGTGTTGTGCTCGAGATCAACAGTACTCGAGATCAACAGTGACATTCAAGAGTTCATTCAACCCTTAGCCGAAGTTATTATTTCTTAATTAAAACTTAATTTCACTTACTTTTTGAGACACACATTATGCTGCATTCATACCACGCTTTTATTCAAAGCATTGACCCACGCACACCGGCGGCGGCAGTTAACTACCATCTGATCATCAACTCTTCCCTGATACTTGGCTGTATACGGTGCGCTTGCTGGTGTGAACTTGTGCTCTGCATCCATCTCGATGCTGAGCACAAATGCACACAAAATGCAGTGCAGTCCGAAGGCTATCCGATCAGCCGGATCATCTCTTGTGCACCGTGATGCAAATCTTTAGCCAGGTGTCAATCTATACAGTTCGACCACCTTCTCCTGTACAGCAAACAAGTTGGAGGTGTCCCACCCGCTTCATCTCTCCAGCTCATCTGGCGAGAGCCACAAACATTCCAGTGTGAAGGGAAACTTTTAAGAGTCCAGACAGATCCTTCCACATGAATCCTCTCCGGGGTTTTAGAGTGCTCACACCTGAGGACCCTTCCTCTTGTTCCTGGGCTTCATCTCTCTGCTCTGGTATCACACCCTTCATCCCCCCCCCCCTCCAACGCTGCCCTGCTGACAACTCTACCGCAGCATTCCCCTTCTCTGTCCTCCCATGAGCCACGTTTTCAACACAATGTCTCTCAGCTACCCCCCCCCCCTCCCCTTTTTACTTTCCTCTGTGGAATGTTTGGGTGCTACATAATGCAGCATGTACTGTAGGAAAACAGATTCTGAATGTTTATTTAAATGGGATTTTGTACCCGCAAGGACTGCCAGCACTGTGTATGCTTTGGCTGTGTGTATACTTCAGCTGTGTGACTATGTGGAGGACGAGTGGAAAGCCTCTGCAAAAGAGCAAACTCTGTTCTTCACTATTTAAAATGAGTCTCTTGCTGTTTGACGGAGGCGTAGTGAAACTTTGTCACTATGCTGCTGCAGGCAGAATTCAACTGAAGGTCCTCATGTGTCATTTGAAACAATGTATGAACACCTTTACAAGGGCCCGAGGGCTCCACAATATTAAAGTATGAAGTATGAATTCATTCATTTCACCGGCTCCACATTTAGTGTTCTCGGTGCTATAAAGGTGATAAGAAATGAATTAAAAAGGGAATTGTTATAGAGTTATATAATTCTCAAACATCTTACAAAAGGTACTGTAGTTTTGACTCTTTCACCTTTTGCTGTTGGTAACTATAAAAAACAGCAAGCATTGAACAGCGTACTAATGCTTTCCAATGTTTAGTATTATTGTCAGAAAGTATTAGAGAAATGCCAGGAAGTAGAAAGTTTGTGGACATTGTCAAACACCCGTATGCATACATTTAAGCACCCATACATATGCAAAACATATGCACACCCTAAAGCCACTCATCACCATCATCTCAGCATCCGGCTGCCATCAACCGCCTTCAGCTGATGACACCTTAATGACATTTACATGCAAACACACATACAGATCAAGTCAATCAAGCTGTCTCACACAGAGATAAAACTAATGCAACCACACGCATGCAGATCATTCTATGAACACTGCTTCTGATGACTTACAGCGTTATGTTGTTGTCACATGCATGACAACCTGCAACACCATATCATGGCTTGGCCCCTGTATGAGGTGTGTGTGTGTGTGTATGATCTTCAGACGCTCAGATAGTCTTCCCCTTAGTGTAGAGTGCTGAACCATTGGCGGTCCCATTGTATTTGGCTGTGAGGGCTGTTGTGTGATCAGTTTGTCAACCCTCCACTGCAGTGTGAGCTGTAAACATGAAACCCGATGGCCCAGGACCAAATCTCGCCCCAGCACTTCCCCGCCGAGCCCCTCTCACTGTGTCAAAATTGATTCTCCCTGACGAAAAGCCCATTTAAAGCTATTCCATCGAGCAATATGGTAGCTAATTTGTGTGGTGTGCATTCATAATATATGCAGAGGAAAACATTTAGTCGGAGCAGGATCCTTCAAAACATCTGTCGTTTATGCATGCGTCAAGTGTTTGAGCTGGACAGAAATGTGCGTGTGTGTGTGTGATTCAGTGTACTGGATTTTGTTTACCACTTTGTATTTCAGAATTTCGCAGTGTCTTTCTGCGTCCTTGACACATGCTTGGCGATTAGGGGTTGCTGCTACTCCTGCTACTTTCAATTGCATTGAGATTGCTCTGTTCTTCACCGTTTCTTTTGAGCATGCTCAGTTGTTACTGTACGCTTATAAAAGCCTCAATATGATTGGTATTTGACAGTTACATGTGGATGGAAAAACTGCACGGCGGATAATGCATTCTACACTACACAGCGTCTAGTCATAGGCTCCGAAAGGGTTGAATTATTCAGGCAGGTCAGCGAGCCCTCCGATCAATCCTGAATTAGAAATCAAAGTCTACGGAGGGACTGCCTATCATCACCGATTCCGTTTCAAGGTCAGGTTCAATGGCAGCCCATGCAGTGTGCTGCGCGTGTGCTCGGGCCTACATGCTCATAGTCGCACAGGACAATAGAGGACAAATTCTAAAGCTGTATTGATGTGTGAGCAAAAATGAGCTGGCATTCAGTCAATTGAAAGTCCAGATGGGAGTTCTTTAACAAAGCTGCCAAGGAAGTGACTTCCATTTTTAGGAGGAGTGTTTTACTCTGATGGAGCCTTTTTAACTGATGGACTGAGGCACAATATGGATCTCCGGTTTGCTCCTGATGCAGAATAATCGGGTTTTAAAGAGGACATGAAAGCGCCTCGATCCAACAGTGTCCCAACGTAAGTTTATAGTATTACCTCACTGAAAATGTAGGATAAAAAGTATGCATGACATTAATATTCATAGTGGGTTTGACAGAAATTCATCATGCTTATTGCACATTATCATTATTTCATTGCAACAAAGACACAGAACTGTATGAGCATAACAAATATATGTGCTCAAAGTCCATCTCAATGGACAAAGTTTTTCTATCATGGACAATCTTTTCCACAGCGTATTTCCTTCAAGGCAACGTTTCTGTCTTTGTGGCCAGATTCCGAGTTATGCCTCTTCACATTTCTCATTCCTCTTCCAGCTGCAGCTCTAACAACGCCTTACATTTCGCGTCTTTTCTCCCTGCACTCAACAACACCCTTTCCCTTACTGAATACATAACATTCAGGGCAGTACTGAAGAGCAGAAAGCCATGTTGTTTACCTATGCTTCCATTGTGCAGGATTTCTGTGCGGAAGGTCAATTATACTAAGCAGACGGGAGGAGATGGACCGAGGAGTTGCTCGTTCACACCGAACAAAAAACAAATATGGGGTGTAAAGGATGACTTATAATGAACAACGTCCATCACTACACAGTGGGCAAACTTTAACACGGGTGAAGACAATGTTAAACGGCCCACATGCAAAAAGCTTAGCCTGACTTGAATATAGGCTGCTTTGTAACATTTGCAAATACTGGAGGCATTTCAAGGCTGTTTTGGGGGGGGAAATGGCTACATAAATGAATTTACATTCATGCAATCCATCACCACGATCAACATCATCATCTGTGGTAAGAACAACCCTGTGTGCTGGAGTGAAACTGCATTCACTCAGCCTTAGACGCAGATGACATTGACAAATGGGTCTGCAGATTGGAAAATGAGACAAAAGGAAAAACATTAAATAAAACACATTATCGTTGTCCTTTTTTGAAGGGGTGGAAATGAGGAGAAAAAGGGCGGGGCTGTCAGTGGACGATGTAGAGAGACGGACGCCGCAATTCAATACAAGGACGGAGCTGCGCAGCAATCTGACAACATCAGGAAACAATTTCATCTCGCCAGACATCCCATCGGATCGTCGTGCCGGGAAACCCATGGGGAGAGCCAGGCTGCTTCTGCCACATTTCGGGTCATATCAAACGCTACGCTTCAACTTCAGAGTCGTCGTTGGGAAAAATTGGAACAATATGCGAGGAAAGTGAGGTGTTCTCCCTCTGTCTATTTGACAACTCTGACAAATGACTGTGCTGGTGCCGCACTGACGTTGGCCGGGCACATGCATCCTCCGGAGCTCAGTACATAGGAATGTTCATTTAATTCATGACGTATTTGTGTTACAGGACACAGATGAGAAGAATCACAACGGCTCCTGCTGCGCTACACTGCGGCGGATAAGTAAGCGCAGAGTGCTCTGCGAGCTAACAGAGTGAAAATCAGCACTTTGAGTCATTATTGTGCTAATTTGTCACACCTGCCCCTGGGAAGCTTCACAGCTGTTGCTCCAATTGCAGCGGTTTATCTCCATAAATGATTGCTGATGAATTCTCCCGAGACTGATGCCGAGAGCCTCCGAGATCTGAATGCGAGACTTTTAAGTGCCAGTCTGTGAGTTGATATGGTGGGGTGATATTCGGTCACATTGTGCTAATTAGTGATGGAAGACAAAGTTTGATGGCAGGTTACTGTTTTTGGAGCCATTTCTGAATAAATATACATTTGACATTTAGACGTGGCATTTACTGTACCTAGTTTTGGACTGGATGGGGGGGGTTGTTTCATACCGCTAAGATGTACAATACAAACTGAATTGTTCCGACTGTGGAAGTAAAACATTTCCATGCCTCGCCCATCTGGTACTGTAGTCCAAGCAGGTTAACGTCGGCTTTAAAAAGGATCAGGCTGGTGTTATCTTTAATCTTTTCATTATCATCAACAAAGCCAATCAAGAGTCATTCCCACTAACGAGGAGTGTCTGTGAAGCCACATGCAGTTTACGTCTACGAGCCGTAGAAGCCCATTATTCTCTAAACACGATTAAAACCACACAGAGGAGCCGTAGCCCTGCACCGAGTGACGTATTCCTTCAGTACGGCTAACACCAGTGTAGTTTGTGTTGTTCAGCCAGTTTATGACATCGCAGGTCCACCAAATCTGACCCGTTCGTCATTAGTGTTGTTCAGCTGTGTGAAAATGATCCGAATCCGACCCACGCATTGTACGTCTCTAATGGAAAGCTATGACGCTAATGACTGATGGTAAAGCAAACGACCAAAGCACGTGTGAGTATTTGCTTCCCAGACATCAGAAGTGCAGCTGAGGTCATCACTACGTGGCTGTTTCACAATGAACTACACTGGCCATGTTTATTGTAATGAAGGAATAAGTCAACCCGACGCAATGATAATACGGCACTTTTATGCATTTTTAATAGGTTTTGGAAGACAGTGGCACAGAAACGTCAGCTTTGGCAACACAAACTATTCCTCTCAAGTAAGATAAATGCAGTGTGAGATTCGGTCTTTTCATGGGATGTTTGTGATATTGATAAAAATATATAAATTGAAACTAGCCCTCTTTAGAAGTGTGTGAAAACAGCAATGAAACCAAGAATAAGAATAAGCATCAATATACTTTTTTTTGCTTCCACCAATGTGGTACACTTTAGAACAGTGCAGGAGACGCAGACTAATGCCCAGGTGTGCCCTAATGTCAAATCAATTTTAATTTAGAAGTAGCTTTAACTCATGTCTGTGAAGGCATGCCGATTTAAAGAGCCGAGACATGCCATGGTTGTAAAGCTTGTAAGAGGTTTCTAGGAAGACATTATTCTTAAATAGTTCTACGTATGCCCAGTTCTACGGTAACCATGTGCAAATGAATTGGATTTAGGGGACACTTTGCATCGTATTTGATGGTTTGGGGAGATGGAATTTCCATATTTAAGCTGTTTTCCTGTTCTGTTGATGAACCGTAGGACAGAATTTTCCCTAAATTGCTCATGGGCGTACAAAACACCTTGATGCAGGCAGTGTCATATAAATAGAAGATATTGAAATGCATTCATACTGCATGAAACATGAACGCAATTAACGAAATTGGACTCTTAGGTCCCAAGATTGACAAGCGTCCTACCGTTATGATCTCAAAACGGGTCTCTCCGAGTGCAATACAAGATTATTAATTAGCATGTTCTGTAAACAGGAGTGCCGAAACTCAGAAATGAACAAAACAAAGAGAATTTGGGAATGATAATTGAGGGAGAAACTAAAATCACTCATGAGTATCTGCAGCAGTAAAATCTGTGAGATCACAGACATGTTTACAGCGAGATCGACGGTCGTGCTGTTTTATGGAGGACAGATGTTGATAAACTCACACAATGCCCCACAAGACCACGCAGAAATATCTTGTAAATGTTGGGAGTCCTGAGAAAAACATGTGGGAAATAGTTGATTTAGACAGCAAATGTGCATTCACTCTTTTTCAACGTTTTTTTACAATCACGGTGTCTGGCCTCAGGCCTTCTTGGTAAATGGCTGCATGAGCTCACGTCTGACCTGCTTGAGAGGTTGAGCAGTTCATGCTTGTCGGCGACCGTGGACTTGTCCTCCAGATCCCACATCAGGGCGTTGATGAGGTGGGAGTTCTTGATGAGGATGGGCACCTCTTCGAACATATGCTCAAAGCCAATGCTAGCCTTCTTCAAGCTGCAGAGGGAAGGACAGGACGGAGGATAGAGAGGCGGGAGAAGAGTTACTCACAAAAGAACATTTCATCATCATCGACTTTAGAATACAGTTACACACAGTTAACACATGACAGACCCAAAAGAGTATTACCGTGTATTTTTTTGCATATCATTTTGGGAAATCGCATTAATATTTCAACCACATCACGCAGCCCAAAGTGGAATACATTAATTTTTTTATTGTGCTGACACATACCCATACTTTTATACTAAAAGCAGCAGAACATAATTTTCTGTCGGAGACAACAAATGCTTTTTAAAACAGGGACAACTTGTCCTTTTATGCAAAAAGTACACACAGGACGCAACACACATCCGTGGTGGAAATTAGCCTGTAACAAACAAACCCAATGCTTAAAAAGACTGCTCTTAGCTGATGCAAAGCCATTTTGAAGACATTGTAAATTAACGGAGTCGGTCGGGGTTAACAGTTGTTCAACCTCGAGCTCAAATGCAACTCCGTGCTTTTAACATCCGTTTTGCGGAGGGCAGAGATCTTCTGAGGTCAGCTGGTGTTCGTATAATGTGCTCACAATAGAGCATTGTACCGTTACCGCTCGGCTTGTAACTTACAGTAACTTGGACCCGAGCCAAAGAAAAGTCAAATAAATAGTAATGTTATAAATGTTGCATTTCGGCATCGGAAAAAGTTGTGACACGAGAGGATGTCCACATAGCACGCCGTGACAAATGTCAGACCCAGTCGCCTAAATTACTTTTTTTATGGGCTCCACTGATACGCGTGCAACGCACCGGCTTTTAAACACCTCTTCTTGTTCCTCGGGAGAAAAAGCTGCATCGCTCTCTCTTTCTCTGACATGGGCCTGTTAACACGAAATGGAACTTCAAACTTTGCTTAATGTCTCACATAAATCCAATAACATTGAGTGACTGCCTTGGTTCAGCCTGTCACTTGTGCACAGTGCATGAGCTACAAACTAATGTATATGCACGCACACACACACACACACACACACACATATATATATACACACACGCGCGTATATACACATATATACACATGCACATATATATATACACATATATATACACACATACACACATACACACATACACACATACATACATACATACATACATACATACATACATACATACATACATACATACATACATACATACATACATACATACATACATACATACATACATACATACATACATACATATATGTATATATATATATATATATATATATATATATACATACACACACACACACTATGTGATTGTCCATGTGATGAATATAGGTGTGTGCAGCATCATCTGATTTTGATACGGTCGTTTTGAAAAATGAGCATCACCTCAGGCGACCTTTTAAGAGGAGACCCTGAGGCAGCGGACGTGGACAGTCCGGCCTCAGGCTCTGAGTGGGAAGAACAAAAAAAATAAAAATAAAAATAAAAATAAAAGAATATGGATAGCAGCAGTCCACAAGTAAAATCTATAATGATATTCCATAAATACTGTTTGTTTTACATATCGGCACAGTTCACCATCCGCAGCGCTTTAACAATATTTCCTGAAATTATGACCTTTTCAAAATGCCTGCAGAGCGATATATAAAAAGTTGTCCACGAGGAAAAAGAAGAGACGGCACATTCCGGGCAGGACAAAATGCTCAACCCTACTGGACTTGGGCGCATTTAATGCCACGCTCTTTCCAAGTTGGGCCCCACTGGACAAAGCCAAAGGTCGCCTCCACGGGCCCACTAATTTGATGCTTCATATTGTGTGCTGAAGTGGAGGCTATTGACCACTGCCTCCATAGCCCAGCGGACTTTGAGGGCAGTTCAAAGGGATCGGGCTATTCAGCACTCATCCATCCCTGCCTTTCATTTCAGAGAGGTGCACAATATATGCAAGGTTATACAACATCAAAAACACCAACATGAAAGAGCGCTTTTGACACATAATGTTGTGCGGGGGGGAAGAAATTAACCGCTTTTGAAGTTTTGAATCTTCGGAGGGGAAAAAATATTGTTGATATTCAGATTTCCAGTCTTTTCTGGAAGATAATAGCATCGAGGAAAGATTTTGTCCTTTCCTGCCCTGCGCTGCCCTCATCTCGATACTGAGCTTAGTGGGAACACCGACAGCTACAGATTGGAGCCGTAATAAATCATAAGAACTAATGAAACGCTGAAGAAATGAGAAGGATCCCGAGTTGAAGTCAAAAACACTGGGACAGTAACGGAGTTGCTGGCAATAGAGACACGCAGGTGGAGAAGTACAGAGGAAATGTGAAAGGAAAGGAAATTATGCGGTTAAATTGTCTCTTCTTCCTGCAAATACGCTTTTAGTGAATTTAAAAGTGCATATCGGGAGGCCCTGAATGGACAGCAATTTGATACCTCTGGGACTTCTTCGTGGAGCTGTTTACTTGCATTTGTCAGTGCAGAGATGCGCGAGTCTCTTCATGCGCTCATTTATGCATGTGTGAGTTTGAGCACTTGGACTACCCACAACTGCCTGGAAAATAGTCCCCTCATTACATTCACTTTTAGCTGCAATTTAAAAGCAATTACCATAAGCCTTGCGGTCAGAATAGGCGTAAACATGGTACATTTCTTTGACAGGCAAGGGCGAACTGATAAATCATCATCATCAGCATCAATCTGCAACTGCTACTAAATGCCTCCCCTGTGGATGCACAAGCCTATATTTGCTTCCACTGAATAAGCAGAGTCGCACGAGTGATCGGCCAAACCAGCAGCGTTAGCCAATGAGCCTATGATTAAAACAAGATTTATTTCTGTGTGCACGTTGTGTGTTTCCGCTATGATCTACTCACGCCTCAGGTGTGAAATCCTTCTCTTTGCAGATCTCCATGAGTTTGGGGGTAAGCCTGTAGGCCTTGAGGGACAGGGAGCCTTGTGCAGTCTTTATAGGGTCTAGAATGACAAGAGCGAGTTATGACAGTTGAAAAAAATTATGTTAAATGGCACTTTAAAAAAGGACTACTTCACCTCCAACATGACCATCTGCACATAAATTACTTGCCATGTGTTACCTTGAATTTTAGTTTTTCCTCACATGTCTCCACGGTGAATGAAGACTCTCGAAAACGGGGAGAGGTCTTGATGAATTGAAGTAAATGGAGCGGCGTTTCACAGCAGCTAAAACTACACCAAAACATCTGTTCACAAACTCTCACACAACTCCGTGCAGTACAATCCAAGTCTCATTTATCCAGTTGTCTGCTCAGTACTTCACAAACATGCATTTTTTGTCTAAACATGCAGGCATGCTACTGTGCAGGCGTGAGACTCAAGTGTAGTACGGTCTTATCTAGAATGCATGCGTGTTTGGGAAGTAGTGAGCATACAACAAGATAAATGAGTCTTGGATTATTTGACAAGTTGTGAGAGAGTTTGTAAGCTGACGCTTTGATATAGTTTTGTTGTTAAACCTCGTCTCCATTTACTTAATTTCATAATTTTCATATTCTCCGTACAGCGTGGAGGCTTGCGAGAACAAAAGATAAGGTTTTCTTCAAGAATTTTAAAAAGGTAACACAGGGTTAGTAATTGATATACAAATGATCAAGTATTCCTTCAAATCAGATTCTCTGACTTGAGCAAACAAACTTCTAATCTCCTCCGGCTCTCAAGGTTCCATAGACAATCCTACAGTCACCTGCTGACATGCATCCTTTATTCAATATTGCTTATACAGGTCTGGAGGGAGAGTTGCTTCAGTTACACACAATCACAACGATGATTGAACATAGTAAGAGAGTGTATGTAGGAGTAGAGGATTCCTGTATACCTTGATTATACCACGATATGGTTCAGTGATGTGGCGCAATAAGACTCAATCATTTGCTTAATATGTTGTTTAACCAAGAGCCTGGTGATGAAGTTACAGACAGAAGGTTAACACATTACTATAAATTAAACCTAACGAGATCTGCAAAGGGAATCTATAGAATATGACAACAGCAACAGTTAAGTTTGCTTTCTATTGGTGGAATACAGTGACGTGTGTGTTGGCATTCTGCACACCATCACAGGCCAAAGTTACAACGTTGTCTCTAATCCAGAATGTCTGTTGTCCGTTCTCAACATGAAAGCAGTGTCCAGCGGTTAAGAGTATTCATACAGCGCGACACTTTATTTACACACATCTCAAAAGTGGCACGTTACAAACATAGAAAGAAGTCCAACTGATCTGAAGACCAGAAGTGTCTTCAGTGAAGACCAGAAGTGTCTTCAGTGAAGACCAGAAGTGTCTTCAGTGAAGACAAGTAAAGACAAAAAGTCCTGTTAAAAAGGTGCTAGCTGGAGAGGAGCTACCATTAAAACCATCCAGTCCCTCCCCCATTAGATCCCTCACTTGATTGAGTCAGTCACTCAACAGGAATTCTGTTCCTATCCATTTTAGGGATGGAAAACACTCGCGTCTGTACAGGCGCAGTCAGGAGGGGGAGTGGAGGAGCTAGTGGTCGGTCCATTGCAAAATGATATTTACACAGCAGGCTCGCTATTATATTAAACCAATTCAACCATCTGAAGAGTCAAGCTAAAGGAACACTTAAAAAGACAGGAAAATGTGAAAGTATCTCGAGCGGCTGAGAGGAATGGCTCAGTCGTCCAATTCTATTCCACGTTCCCGTTTATGCTACAGAGAGAGAGAAAGAAAGTGGTGATAGCGGCTCAGACTGGCTGACAGACACCAAACTACCAGAAATTGTTTGTGTGACTTATACCATTCCCAGGAGCCAACTGTGAAGAGTCATGTTCCAACAGCAGTTGGTGACAGCCACAGTGGATTAACACAACGTTCTCCTTGCTGACTAAATCAAAATGCAGCTCATAGGAGCCTCCTGAATTGGCCTGTTCACCTCACACAAGACAAACTGCTGTCATGGTGAACATGTTCAACCAATTGGTTTAACCACCCACTGCAATACTACGCCGTCATTGGACGGAAGCCATTAACTCACCAGCTAGGCACCTGATTGACTCATCAATCGGCATAAAATGACCGGCGAGCTAATGACCAAGAGAGGAAAAAAAGAAATCAATTTGCCCTCCCTTTGTCTTTCAAGAGAGATGATGGCAAGTCCTTTGAGGTGCTTTGATCCATTAAGAGCAGCGTTATTGACTGACATTAACAGGAGCGATCCTTTAGAAAGAGAAAGGACTGACTGCCTGTCTTACGGGCCAGCAGGACGAGATCAGAGGGGTTCATATGTCAGCTGGCTGAAATTAATCTTTGCCTGTCACGGATTTGTACGATCAGAGAACATGACAACCCTGAAGTGATTGCGGAGAGAAAGAACAGGGCCGAGGAGAGTTCCTTTACACTCACCGGCACTGAAACATTGATGAAATCCAAAGCTGGTTATCATTTTTCTTTTAAAAAAAAATGAAAATTTGGGTTGCTGCCTCATTCGTGACTACAAGTGAGCGGATAAACACGAAGCTGTTTAAATGAACGACTGAGATTTCAGGTCAGTGAGCTTCTCAGACTTTTTGTGTCACTCTGGGCGTACTTACTTTTCAGTTCATGAACCTGAAGGAGGTAAACGCAGCACATTACGAAGTGTGCAACATCGGCAGGAGCTACCGCGTCTATACTTGATCGTGTTAAAGTCTAACAAAACGATTAAATACGATTGTAATTTACTTAAATGTGCACCAATCCATGTCCAATGTACTAATATACCGCCTCTGAAGTCAATGAGCACTTGGAGTGGTTATGTAGTGGTGAATCATCATGTATTTAGACCCCGGGGAGTTAAATGCAGTGTTTAATAGTGACAGGTTTTATTTTGATGTCATGAAGGTTGTAATATTGCTGTAATTTGAAAGAAGGCTTACACCATCTGGGATGGCATTATGGGCCGTCTTAAAGGTCTTTACTGTGGAGCAGGTGCAGGCACACGATGCCAACACGCGTCATGTTAGCGGGTAGCAGCTACCGTGTTAATCCGGTCGATGTTTCCCTGCCTTCTGTCGGTGGACCCCTGTAGACCTCTGGACTGAACTTTGTCCTACAACTGCATACCCTACTCATGTTTTTGTGGGTTTTTATGGTAGTTCAAGCCTCGACTTCTTGCATTTTGGCCGACGCCATCTTGGGTCATTTTCTCATAGACTTCCATTCAACCTGACTTGTTTTTGTAACCAGAGTCGCCGCCCCCTGACGCCCATGAGAAAGAACGTAAGCTTAAAGCACTTCGGCATTGGCTTCACTTGACAGAAGCGGAGGTTGCTGCCTGGGTGTAACGTTACAAACAGAATTCGGCATTCCTTTTACTTCCAGGTATTTGCAATGTATTTGGCCAAAAAAGACTTTGAGACCACATGATGTGCGACAGGCCGCTATGGACATTTTCGAGGAGTTATCTTGTGTCCTAACAATTGCAAATACAGTTATAGAGAAAATAAATCCAGTCATTCTCCAGTCTACTTACCATAGATGAGTACAACTGACTCTTCGATGGCGTGCTGATAGCTGAATTGGGAGTCGAGCAGCGCTCGGCTGACAAAGGAGCCATAGTAGGTGGACTGGTACCAGCCCACATGCAGATGGTCAATGTTGACGTGACGCAGAGAACGCATCATCTCCATCTGGTACTGGACTAGAGGCAGAGCGAGAAGTCGAGAGAGGAATGGGACAGAGAAAGGGAGAGAGAAAACATTTAATTCAGAATGAACTTCATTAAAATCAGCTTGGGGATTTGGGGGGGGGGGGTCTGAGTATCTGGTCTCCATCTGTAACTGGACATGGTGTACGAACAGAAGGCGGTGAGAAAACAATCAAGCAACAAAGAATGCAACGAAACAGAGAAAAACAAAAGCTTTGTCTTCTGTTATCAAGTGGTTGTGGTAGAGATTCCTAAAACAAACATCTACCGGGACCACCAGTCGCCCTTTCATTCCCTATGTCAGAAAATATATCCTGGCAGAGAGATAGCGAGAGAGAGATACACAGACAGGCTTCAGCTACTGGAGAGAAGGCTAGATACATCACAAGGAGAGTCCATTTCATCACACCACACATCCTGAGGACGGGCAGCCAGAAATACAAACAACCAAAGCAAGAGAGCAAAACAGCATCTCCATGCAGGCTGGCTGGAGGAGGTTGATAAATCAGGTATTATCGGGCAGCTGTGGCCCCCTAGACCCCAGCCTGTAGAGCACATCCTTCTCCTGCTGGGGCTGTTAACAAGAACAAACTGGAGAGGCGGAAAGCAGACGAAAAAGACACGGAGCAAAGACGATGGAGAGGTGGAGGATAGTGAAGAAGTGAGGGAGAAGAGAAAGGAATAAAGGGGGAAATGGACGAGGAAGGGGAGGGGGCAAGGAGAAGAGAAAGAAATGGGAACGAGTGAGTGAAGAAAAATGCAATCTCCTCTTTAGGGTTCTTTCTGATTGCCTGAATTTGACCCCTGGTGGTGATGTTATGTAAAGCAGGGAGTGAGTTCAGTCAGAAACACCTGCACATTTCAGTTCGTCACAGTACATGCGGCACTCACAAAGAGAGCAGTCACGCATGCGACATAGTCTGGTTTATTCGCTTCCACTTATCCAGTCATTAACCAACCTCCCACACCCACACTTTCTTTTTCCACTCGCTGTCATTTTATTCCACTGCCTCGGCTGTACTCCACGCTGAAAACAACGGTCTGCCCACAATTACACATTCATCCCCTGCATGAGTGCATCATGAGGAGATGAAGGGCAGCGCTGAGGTGCCGACAAAAAAACAGAACATCTGGATCAGAACACTGGATGGGGACAGACGGACAAAGAGGCCTTATTCACGGCCTGTCCATGCCGGGATGGAGTGTCTGCACCTATCCAGCCTTATCTGGCCTTTTTTTATTTCGTGATTGACGTTGTCAGAGAGATAAAAGCAGAGTAGAGCAGATTAACGGGATAAATATAGGGGGGAGGAGATGGGAAGCAAGGAAAGGAATTCAGGAAGATTGGGTGTTATCAGGGGGAAGAGCGAGATTGCAGACCGTGTAGCAACTCTGTGACAAACCACAGAGCAAAGGGTGTCAGCCGGTGTCTAACACTGTGTGTGTGTGTGTGTGTGTGTGTGCGCGCGCGCGCGCGTGTGTTTCTTAGCTGTGAGTTTCAAGCGTAGTAGCAAACCCACCAGAGGTATATGTGTGGAAGTATACTTCTTAGTGTCTTCTTTGTAATTCTGAGTCTACTGTGACAAATGAGAAGTAGGTGAGAATAGAAACATGGGAGCAGGTGAGAGGGTGGTTGGTATCCATACCCTACACATCAAAGAGGGGCGCTTCATTCCGTTCACCCCGTCACAGAGCAGGAGAGTGAAGGGGGCCGGATTGGAACTGTGCCAGTGTTTGTGACGGGCAGAGTTGGTCTGTCTGAGAGAGCGGCTCTGCCCGGGGGAAGGCGGGCAGCAGGCTTCAAGACACACAGAGGTCGGCGGAGAGGGACGGCCTCCCGCCACCTTACTACTGTATCGGTCTCTGCACTCCGATGCCAATCAGCGTGAGTACTTGCCTCTCAAGCTGCACCGATGCGTATACATGCCCCAACACCCCGTCATTAGCTGGGAAATTGTGCACAAAGTGATCCGTCTCTGAAGTGAAAGCTGGAGGCTGGAGGACTGACAACAGAGTCAGGAAAAGACAATCGGCTATCTCTCATGTCTAATCCGACCGCTAACGCCCTTCTTAGCTCTTGATAAATTAAATGAGTACGATATCTTTATATGCCAAGTCAGTTGGCTTCATAATGTTAGTTTTTTTACTAATACCTTCACGTATCGCAACGTTTCTGCCCTCCAGTCTGTCAATCTAGTCGATACAATGGCATGTTACTGCCAACTCCTCTCTTTTTTTACGTCTTAAATTCATTTAATTTAACAGTATTTACTTTGCATGGTATTTACATTATCATCATACTCTTATCTATATTCAGCAGAATCTGTGGTCGTTGCAGTTAAAAGAAAAAACTTTTATGTTTGGTGTCCAATCAGGGTTGAAATGTAGCTCTCCTGCTCACGGAGCCGTGTCGGCAGAGCCTCCATTTGCCCGGATGCAATATGTGAGTGCTTCTAGCGGCCGGGGTCCTCCCTGGTCATAACCGTCTGCACGGCCAAAGCACCAGCAGCCATTATGCGGGTGCTTTTCCTTTGCTGTGTACTTCAGCTCGAATAAATATGAACATCCGAGTTAGTGAAAACACCGTGAAATGTATCCTCGACTGTTAATGGGATGCAATTTGCACTATGGGAAAAGTAGCTTATTTGCAATACAAACTAAGAGAACCGTTTTTTCTTTTTTTTTTTACTTTATGTACACAATGGACCTTACAACAGGTTTAGGAAGTTCTGTTTGTAAGCAGCGTCTACCGCATGCGCTCCCCCGGCTCCCCAGAGATCAGAAAGCCAAGCTGAAAAACATCTGTAGTTCGTCCTCGCTTTGAACTACGTCACTCACATCAAATGACGGCGCCGGACGGAGGAAGAAAAACGGGTTTTGCAGCTGCGAACTCGTTCACTGAAGAATTTATCGCTTCAATCGAAGATATTTACAGTCAGCACTGATGTGTGAAATCCACATTAAATGTTCCCTTTGAGGCAGTGAGCAGAGTACAGTTGTGATGCTGAAGTTGTACGACAACACGTCAAAAGACATTAATGAATAACTGACCGTTTCTTGGTCAGTGGTAGTATGCACAACTCGCAATCTTGTGATTTGCTTCTCTATAAACCTGCTTATCTGATTTCAGAAAGACTTTGAAGATGCTTTCTGTATTATAAATGAGAAGCTGCGTTTTGGTTCACCCCGACTAGACTGTGAAAAGGCAGAGTGAGTGATTATTCTGCAGGGAAACCAAACATTTCGCTCTCAGCAGATCATTTTCCAATTTGTTAGAGAACCAGCTGATTGAGCCAAATGGTTTGGCTGATAATTGAAGTTCAACTGTATTTGGATATCTGCGTTTAACTGCATTAACTACTGAAAAAATGGCCGTAGGCATGCAGCTTAAGCAAACAATTTAGAGGCTTTAAATGAATATTGTAAACCCATATTAAGATGAATCGTTACACTTCGATTTAATTTTAACTCTAAAATAGACATTTATTAAGCAGATACTACTCTAAACCGATGCTGAGGAAAAATGAAAGCAGCAAATATGTATTGTAATGAATTATCATTCCGTACTGTATACATACATTGTACACGTCTGTAACTAATTTGCATGAAATCCTACAGCACACAAAATATATGAAAAAAAACAACAGGTGATTGAATGTTTCTTTGAAGGCAGTAAGGAGATTGACTTGTACTCTTATTATCTGGATGACACTCAGCTTCCATACTCCAACAGACAAACTACTACGCGCTGTACTCTGGTCAGGAGGAGATAGACGGGAGACAGACAACCGGCCGACGGCTGAACCGAGATTTGTCTGAGTGAGACTACAAGCCGGTGGCAAGCCAGCCAGCTCATCCAGCGCAGATCTAATACACAACACAGAGCCTTGTGAATGCCACGGGATCACTACCTTGTTTGTTTCAAAAAACAAAGAACAACCGCTGTGAAAGAAGATGGCAAAACAAACTGTGCGACCCCCGTGATGTAGGCGGGTATATACACGTGTAGGCACGCTCCACAATACAAACCTCCGGAGAACTCTCAGGATATTTGGTTTCAAAAAAGGGTAGGTTTAAATAAAACAATTGTATTCACAGCAGTATAGTCTCTTGGCTGACTTATTGTTTTGTGCTTGAAAAAAATAACTAAAGCTGTAAATTGTAGAAGACATTAAAGACCGACTATGACCTCAAGAATCAAACATTCATACATGACCGGGAGAGAGAAGACAAACGCGTCGGCCTCTTTTGTCTTCTTATGGCCAAAGAGTGTGATGGGAGGACAGCTGCAATACAAGCAAATCAGCGAGTTTCCTTCTCTCCCATTCTTTAACTACATTAGCAGCCACTATGGGTGACAGCCCTGGGGAGGAGGGTGCTCAAATTACAACACCACCTTAGACATCTGGATTCTGTCTATGTCCTGTCCAGGGTGAGACTCACCCATCCTAAGAAACATAGGTGCCAGCATGACAAGCCCTCTCTATTTTCTGTTGGGGAGAAAAAAGAAGCAAAAACCCCATCTTGCTCCCCGTTGTCGCATTACAAAGACAGCCGTTAACATTGTGTGGACATTAGCGACAGAATAAGCCAGAGAATAGCCAATTTCACAATATCATCAAGGCGCAGAGGTGGGAGCATGCGCCACCGTTTGCTATTCCTCATTCATTTCTGCTGCCCTGCCTCCGCTCCCATCTATCAATCTGAGTCCTGAGGCCAGACAGGGAATGAGTCTGCACATTCCATTCGCGCTGCTTGATTGTGTGCGTGTGTGTGTGTGTGTGTGTCTCAGGGAGAGGACAGGGGCTGTAAGACTAAGACAAAATAAAAGTGCATTTAAAATAGTATGGGCAAAAGAGAAGGTGAAACGGGACGTGATTCTGAGTGAAGGTGCAAAATGTGGGAGAGCAGGTGTGTGTTTGTGAGCAGCGGTGAGTGTGTGTGTGCATATGTGTCCGGAAAGCGCAACGGGAAAGAGAAAGTGTGAGATGCGTGAAGCCCGAGGATGCCACGTACTCAAGCTTTACATCTAAAGTGAGCGTGTGCGTCTCTGTATGGTAGAGTGGAGGTATTTATCAGCTGCGAGCTAAACTCTTCACTTTGGGCAATGAGGTTAAGAGTCATAATCAACACGGCACTACCAGTGTGTGCATATGTGCGCGTGTGTGTGTGTGCGCGTGTGTGTGTGCAATGAACCAGATAGATAGTCCATACTCTAATACTCAATGACACAAGAGGTGAACTGCATCAGACCTCGCATGCTGCTGCAGGCCACAACATCTCAGCGCAGGCAGCAAGATGTGGGCGAGTGTGTGAGAGTCTCTGAATGCGAGGACGCACGTATCACAACCCATTCTAATCACCACCATGACTGGCTGACTGGGCCTCACCTGCTGCAGTGTTTTCACACACACACGTTTATATCCACCAATGTCAAGTTGAGCAGATGAATAATATGAAAAAAAATAAAATAATGTCGGAGGTCGGAAATTGGTGAGCTAGATTACCTTTACCCTTCATTTCCCTCCTCTACTTCCTCCGTTTGGTGAATGGAAATTTTGAATAGTCTTAAAATGAGGTTCGACGCCCAATAAGACCTCCATCCAAAAATAACCTGATTACATTTTCATGAAAATTCTCTTAGGTAATAAAAGGTAGAATGAGGATCTTTAAATCCATCACGGATAAAAAAAAAAGGACAATTTAAAGAGAAATGGCGAGGAGAAATATATATACATTTTTTTCAAGGCTTGGTTTCAGAACAGAAACATACAGCGGTGATTGAAGTGCACTCTAATGAGTAGTGGTTGTGTTCAGCGTGGGACAAGTCAAGAAGAAGGCTTGGCTTTCCTCCCTCGCTTACCCTGCACAGACAAAATATATTTTGACTTTGCATCGACCCATCAATATCCTCTCAAAGTAGACACTGAAAAACACAAAAACAACGGCCATTTTCGGATGATTGATAAGACTGCTGGCCTTACAGGCTGCTCTAAATGACTAATTCCTCATATTTTGCCAGTGGTGCCAGCAAAGCATGCTCATCTTGGCATGTCATAAATATTTCAGACCCCGAGAGGGAAAACAAAACAAAACAAATGTTTAGGTGCATTACAGTCCAAAGGCACCATAGTCTACCAGCGGTCTGCTGAGTGGAGAAGTGTGTCGTTCCACCTCACCCTCAGGACTCGGCACACCAGGCCGTAAGTTAATGAGTCCATCTTCTTGACCCATTGCCGGCAACCTCGACACAAACCCCAAGCTGCTTCGTAAGATATATACAGAGAGTGGTTCTTACCGTCTCTGTATTTACACATTTATTTTGCTTGCTTTAAAAGTCTCCGTGACAATCCCGTTAAGCATTCTACAAACATTACCTCTTATACAACAGAACACACCACCTCTGGTATATTCTAGCTTGGAGAACAAAGTAAATCTTGACGTTTGAAGGCCCTGAGACCAGCTGCCTGTTCTGCCTTGTTTCACTGCTGCTTTGCTTTTTACTCAGCCTCCGTCGACCGCGCTACTCCTCGGGAGTCCCTAAACAGGAGCGGAGGACAGACGATATTATTGCATTTTTTCCGCTCTACCGAGTTCATCACATCACTGGTGAACCGTAACGTCCTCAACCCTCTGAACACTGTTCAGACGCTGTTTCATTGATGCCCTGTGCATTGTTGGGGTCAATATAATACATTTTTGAGGGGACCGCTCCATCCTTGTGGACTGAAATGTCATCAGGCTAGAGAGTAAAAGCACAATGAACTCCACAATGAACAGAAAGGGGGGAGAAAGGAAATTAAGTTTTCTCTCAAGGACACTCAAGATCTGAACTCACCGAATGCACACAGCAGCGTCGGTGCCCTGCACCCTTGAGGTGAGCCGCTACAAAAAAAGCACATAGCTGAGAGAAAATTATAGAGATTATAGATTCTCAAACTCACACTAAACCCTAACCTGACCCACCAGATGATTTGTTACACAGAACCATCTGAGAGGCAGTCACTGGAAGCTGTTTTGGGGAAGAAAAAAAAGAAAGAGCGTGCACTTTCAAAAAATATTTGGCAGGTGACCGGATGAACCATCTGTCAACAAAACTAATGCCGAAGTGAGTCAGGAAAAGAGCGGAAACGCAGTGAGAAAAAGCCTTCAGTGCCGATATTTGCGCTCTGTCGTTTCACACACACACACACACCTAAGCCACGCCCATAGCAGCCAGTAGCTCCTCACAGGATGCTGATTGGTCCGGTCACCGGCTAAAACACACACATCTGGTAGAATCCATCGCGAGAGTCCAGCTGCCATGCAAGGTAAGCTAAACCCTAAGAAAAGAAAATGAACAGCAGACAATAGAACCACCCATGTTCAGAGGTTCTTAATGTGCAGACCAGGGGTTCTCAAACAAGGGTAGTCATATCATTTGAAAGAAGATGCTATAGATTGGATACATATAGATAAGTAGTGTTGCATAACCCAGTTCAAAGTCAACTCACAGTGACCACATTTTAGACAAACAACAAACAGACCAGCGGTGCTGTTGAAGGGGCCCTTGAGTTCATCCAACAGGACTGACTGGGTACATAAGGGGGAAAAACAAGGCAGGGAAGCATTGATGTACCGTACTTTTTGGACTATAAGCCACTACTTTTTACCCCACGCTTTGAGGCGTCTGCTTATAGTCCGGTGCGATTTATATACGGATTTTTCCGTAGCTTTTCTCCGCCACAACAACAACCGCAACTTCCGGTTCCGGTCTCACACAACATTTACTAGCTCCCGACACAGAACAGTTGCTACCAGCAACCCCTCTGCTACCAGCTGTTACTGACAGGGTCGCTACAATATGGATGAAGTACCTTTGACCTACCTCTCACTAGGACTGTTAACAAAAAAGGTTGAACGGCAAGATGCTTTTAACAGTACATGTCCGACTCGCTAGCTTCTAAGCTAATTTTAACATTACCGCCAATGGGTACCCGTTGGTGATGGTGGATTCTTTCACACTGCTTCGCGCTGTTACGATCCACTGGCAGACTTGAGAAAAAGCTGCTCTTCTCATGCAGCGCGTCTACGTTGCTCATAGCTCTGAATAGCATTTACAGCTAACTGGCTTGGCCAGTTGCTGCTAGCACAACAGCTATTCAGAGCTATGAGCAACAAGTTATTGACTCATTGATTTTCGTTTGGTAGCCTTGAGAGACCTTAGTCTGTAACGCAAGTATGTCTGCATGAAAAGATGTACAAAGATATATTATATATTCGCAAATGCTAATCGCGGTTAGCATTTCCCCATTGGCCGTAATGTTAAAATTAGCTTAGAAGCTAGCGACATGCTATGATGTTCAGAGAAGAAGACAACTTTAGTACTGTTAAAAGCATCTTGCTGTTCAACGGGGACACCGGCGGCTTATAGACCAGTGCGGCTTATCTATGTACAAATTCTTTTTTTCTTTTAAAAATCAGCTGGTGCGGCCTATATGCATTATCTGCATGACAACACAGTCACAAGATTAATGAGGTCTACCACTCAACATCATTATGAAATACACAAGACAGAAATAGAGAGGTGGAGAGCAGAAGTGAAATGAGGAGATGGGAGAAAGTGCAAAAGGTACATGGAAGCCGTCCGCCTGTCTTTCATCTGTGAATGCTATTTGCTAATTGAGCACAGAACTGTGTGCGCGAGTGTGTGTGTGTGTGTGTGTGTGTGTGTAAGACGGCACAAGGGAAAGCAGACCTATGACATGTCATATCAATCATTAGTGATAATTATAAAAGGATTATAATATATTCATAGCTAGCTATGGTTTTAATAAACAGGTTTGTATTTAAGGATATTCTTATTGTAGAGCTGACTATGCAAAGAAAAAATAAATAAAAATGAACATCACGACTAATTATTAACATCACCTCACAAAACACGTTGCTGATCTCGTCTCACTTCCGCATATTCGGTGAACCGCGTTCCTACAGACATGCTGCTTCTTGGGTACCACAGTCAGAGACATTGCATTCAAGCACGTTCTTTTCCTTCTACCTCGAAAAGAGAACAAACACTTTCCACCTCCGCGTTGTCAAGGTCAGCTGCTGCTGATGTGAGAGAGCAGACAGCTGGTCCTTCTGTCGGGGCATTTCCTCCGTCAGAAGGAGGGAACGGTGATAAATGCGCCAGTTGTCGAGAAGTAAATGGTGGTATCGAGTTGTGGTCCGGGGTGTCGGGAGAGGCACGAGGCTAATTCTCAGCAGCGAGGCTGTAATGGGGTGTGTGTGTGACTGCGTCTGTGTGTTTGTGTGAGCGCACCCAGTGTGGTCCATGTTCCACCTGGCACAGTGGATTAGGTGCAATTAATCTTAGTTAAGCAAGCCCTGCGGTGAGCTGCCTCCATTTGCACACACACACACACGATAGTGATAGCGCAGAGAAGCAGCTGATTTGTGTGCATGACACACGGACGGGTTCACCATTATGCACATGTGACAGCACCGCTTGTCACAGGGCTTTGTTGGGAATGTGGAGATCGTGTGGATGGGGAAATAAGGTGCGACCGTTTGCTCCACATGTGCATGTTCATCTTCTTAAATGGGAGACACAGTCAGAATAAATCTACTTGATCGACTTGCCAATACACGTTCAACATAGGGGGCTGGGAGGTATTTTGACTTTTTATGGCATATCAATATATGTAGCCCTAAAAACGTTGAGGTATGTCCTCGAGTCACAGAGTGATAAAGTTACACAATTGGTCGACGTGAGCGATAACGTAACGCCAATCGGCTGCTCTGAAAATGAATAGCCTTTGGCTTCATTAACGAGCAAGCTGCTTAACGGATTGCATTGGGCCCTAGGGACGCAAACCAGGTCCGTTCTGACAAAGTCACATTATGAACACAGTTACAATTACGATGATTAATCCACAATAACAAATTCCTGAAAATAGCATGATTATATTGTTGCGTTTATTGAATTAAAGCGGCCCTCAGTCATAGATTTACCATGTCATGTATCCGTTTTAATAAAAGTTACAACAATCGGTGCATTGGGAAAGGCATAAAAGACGTGTGCTGATGTGCCATCGCAAAACAAATCAAAAACATGAGTACATTATTGAGAAAGATGCCAAACATATTTTTAAAGAATTGCCTTAATGTTTAGTAACTCCTTCCCCTTAAACAGCATTAATTATCCCAGCAACTACACTCAATGCATGCAGGAGTCGGTCCTTTAGCCTCCCCCGTATACGCTTCAGTAAAAGATGAAAAGTCAAAAGAACACACAATTCATTGCCAAGACAGAGGTTAGAGGAGGAATTAAGCCCCTACAATTCTGACTGGTGTTCAGTTGTCTCCCACAGCGGTTCCCATTTGTTCACTCCACCACCTTTGATCACGTCATGAAAATGGTTGTCGACCGTCTCCCTTTTCTCTTCAGCTCTCCCATTTGCTCATCATCGCCATTTTTCTTCTTCCTCAACATTTTTCCGACCGTTTCTTTGGCCCATCTCTCTCAGAGCCGTTTACGATTGCCGTCCATCTTTCTTCCCTTTCCTCCCCCCTCCCCCATCTCGCGCCCTTTTGCTGTGTTGCTCTAAATTCCCCCTCATAGCGTCCTCTCTTTTTTCATCTCCCACCCCAACACTTCAAACCTCAGCCCTTTTCTCCAATTCTCCCACCCTTGTCACATCGTTCACTCCTTCCATCCTCCCCCTCCTCCCTACAGCCCACCTGGATTAGCAGCAGCCCCCCTCCTCCTTCCACAGTCCACACACAAAATTTAATGTGGGGCAGAATCGTGATGAGACAAAGGAGCGGATGAATAAAACAGTGGCACTGATGGCGATGGTGACGGGCCCCGGGGGGCCCACGCACTTGATTTATTACACCGGGTGAGCATTCAAAAGCAGATATCCCCCCAGCTCTCTGCTAACAGCTGGTCTCAGATCTGCACTACAGTGACAGAGCGAGGAGAGGTGAGAGACGGGGGGGGGGGGGGGGGGGAATCTTTAAATCGCTTGGGATAAAGTAAAGTACCCCAAAATCATGATACATACCAGTGCACATGATATCTTCAATGTTTATATGTGTCCCCTAAAAGTGGGCTGCCAAGTGATTTCTAATTAGCCTCACTGACTGAGAGTACGGGGAAACGGAGGAAATCAATTTCCCATTTGGGGCAGGTGGAGTGATCTATTGAAGGGCTGACCTCGAGGAAGACCTTATCTGGACAGGAGAGGGACACATTGGCAGAGGTGTTTTAAATCCCCCTGACTTCAATTAACCCACCATGAAAATGTCTGCCACGGACTACAATTAAAGTTCCGAAAAAAAACCCACAGCCTAACCTCGCAGACCCCACTGGAGGAGAACGCTGATGTAATTGGCCTTAATTAGTTCCGTTTGTGTTTTCACTTTTGTCTCGGTTTAAGAAGATTCCGATTTTTATTATTTTTTCCCACTTTTACTTCTCAGCATGTTCGTTTCCGTGTCCAGCAAATACCGATATTCTGGCAAAAGTAGGAACAAAATACACGTGATGAGTTTCAAGTCCCAACCTGCATTGTTTTCCTCGTGTTCGATCTTAAGTCCTTCAGAACCCAAGCACACAATTTAGTTTTTGGGACCACTTCACCATTACCATCGAGAGAGAAACTCTGTTCAGTCGTTTTTGGGATTGAAACAAAAAACAAACGTAAGCTTTATGACGGTGGTGCTCCACATCTAAAAGTAATGCCTTTTTATTCAGAAGTAGCAAACGCACTTGTCACACACTTCAAACTAACGGGCAGTATGTTGGTTCCCAACAATGAGGAGCATCTTTGAACTCCGCAGACTGATAGAAAAACAAGTTACGGTAACTCTTGGCCAAGTGTAGTCCAGACTGGCTTCGTCGGTTTGCAATTGGGTTTTTCTGTGATATCACAAGGGGCACGTTAGCTAGCTTATGAATAATACAAGAGAAGAAAGTTAAGGAGACTGCAATCATCTCCAATCTCAAGAGGAGGAGAATATTCAGAGGAGGTGTCAAGGACCATTGGATGGACAATGACGGATGAAGAGCCAAACAAATCTGAAGCAGATGCTGCAGCTTTCCTGCCAGCCGAAGCCACAGCAGAGTTAAACACGAGCTCCCTCCACCGAGGGCTCGGCTCTCCGTCATATTGTAAGCTCCCTAGTTAGCCGCCGAAAAAAAAAGTAATAATAATTAATGGTCTCATCCTAAACGGCCCATCGCATTTTAGTATTTCTGACAACGACAACATTAGGCAAAGATATTTTAAAATGTGTATGTCTGGAAACCAGGTGGGAAAAGAGGAAGACATTGACAGTAGCTTAGATTTTAGCAACGCAGCTAGATAGCAAAACGTGATCCAACTAGCAGAGCCAGGCTGATGGGAACTGCCTATAATAAACTCATATCTGAGAAAATAATCAAATCAAATAAAAGTTTAATTTGTCACAGTTTTGAAGGGAAATTCTCAGCAGAAAGTTGCTTTTTTTGTGCTGAATTCTAACACACAGTGAACAGGCTTTAGAATGACGAGGGGAGATGCATCAGTAACTCAGGCACTCTTTTCAGTGCACTTGGCGGTTGATCCCAGAATTTGCTGTGTCATTTTTGCTTTTGTGATGCACCAATGTCACTTTCACAGAGCTAACGCCAAGTACTGATTCAAATAGATCACCCAACACAAGTACTAGTATGACAACTATGTAGACGGAGTACTCGCCTTACTTGAGGTGTTATGTTGTCCGTCAATGGCTTGAAGAGGCTTTTTTCAAACGCATAACTTTTGCTACGTCCACACTAGTGGTGTTTTAGAACCCCTGAGGAAGACGAGGGGGAACCAGTGAGATGCGTGTTGACCTAACTTCTTGACCCATACCGTCGTGAAACTTTACTTTGAAACTGTAGAGTTTCAAAGTAAAGTTTCACGACGAAATGTCTGAAACGGTGCCCGAACGCTTTCCTTTAGAACGAGAAAGTATTGGTGTGGATGTAGCCTTTGCTTTACTGAGATAAATGCACAGCCACAGTATTCTCTTTAAACCAACAATCGTAGAATGCACCACAGCCCATCTCATTTGTAAGACAACACTTGGTTTGAGCCCCTGCGCTACATCCACGTAAATAATAAATGGTATATATAGTTATTGCATGTTATGTCAATGCAAGCATCTTAGATTGCACACTCCTCGTACTACGTCGCTCGCACTACAATGATCTACATTGTAGCGCCATCAAAGGGCACCCTTGCCTTTAGTATGCTACACAACACTCTGATGAAGCAGAGGCCTTTTTGGAACAAAGTGCTGCAGACTGATGAAACAAAAATTGAACTCTTTGGCCACAAAATGTACGGCTGACAGAGGCAATAGAGGAAGAGAAAAAAAAAAAAAAACCTGCAAACTGTTCAACATTGCAGTGGATTAACTGTGCTGTGGAGTTATGTGGCAGCCAGAGGCATAAAAGGTACTTTTCTCAGTAGTAACAGCATGAACGTCACAGGTGTAACCAAGATCATCGACGACTGCTCTGTTCAGCTTCCAGTAAACCATACCAGTGGGCTGGGGCACCGACAAATGGAATGTGGCCATAAGTAATGTTACGAGTTAGTTTGATGTCTAGTTAATTAGTTACATTCCACCACTGCTAGAACAAGAGCACAACGTTCTTCATCGATCCAGCTTCTATATTTGCTCTCAAACTGCACCAGATCAGCGCATTTAACTTCAAAATGAAGAACTTTTTCTTCCAGAACAAAAAGACTTCACAGGGAGCGGAGGCTCCTTCATACATGCCACTTCTTCCCCCACCTTTGTTGAATAAGCCAATGAAGAGTAGTGGAGAACAATCTGCATAAATGAGTCCTCTTCATGAGGTTGTGTTTTATTGGGCATTACCAAAACTGATTATTAGTAATAAAGAGGAATGCAAAGGGTTTGCATACAATTACACAGATAATATAATTCTCCCCTCACAACCACCTATGGCACTTATTCTGGTCGTTAGGCCTCTGCTCGGGTTGACGTTGGCTAGAGCTTTGTGGGGACTGTTGTGATTTCATCGTATGGTGAGATAGATGGTGAAAATGCAATTTGTCCCACCCCAAAGGTAGCAACAAGACACCATGCTGTTTTGAACTAGCGATCGAGACCATAAATTCATGTTTACCGAGGTAATAAATCGGAGCTAGTTTCTGTAACCAGTGGAGTCGCTCCCCGCCGGCCTTTAGATTAAATGCAAGTTGACGGCACTTCGATTCACTTTTCAGACCGAAGGTTGCAGCCCGATGCACACACAAGGTATTGCCGATGCTGCTTGGTAACTTCTCCCCAAAAATGTCACAATTGAAATCGCTAAATGTGTAAATGATAGCAGCACATACTGAGATCTTATTAACATGCTCTGTGTCCCTAATAAGGCACAATTGTTTCTATCATACTGAATCCTGGGATTTTTTTTGAAGGACTTGATCGAGTTCCTCCTTTTAGTGCTTTAGCGTCCGCAGCCATTTTTCGACTATCTCGCAGCCCAATCAATTTCACTTCAATCTGAAGTTGTGCGGTTAATTGGTTTGCCGAGTAATTCAAACAGTGGCAGCGAGAGTGACACAAACAAACAAATAAAGTGAAAAGAGGGTGGCAATCAGCAAAATCAACCTCATTAAGGACTACAGGTTGTTTATACATCAAGAGCAACTTCCCATGCTCGTTTTTAATTAAGCGTCTTGTTAGGACCGGAATAGCTACAGCGTTGTAATATGTTGTCAAATCAAATGTCCAAACGAAACGCTCCGCGGTCAGCAATAAGACCATCGAGTGTTGTCGAGGGGGGCCATCTAATTACTGAAATCAGCACACATTGCATTAACGAGTTCCATTAAAAATGTGTTTGTTCCACCAGTGTGATTACTGTTGACTGAGTCAATGTGACGACTCGCTGAAGCCCAGGAAGGGGGGCCTGGCAGCCCCCTTTGGGAGGTTGGCATGGGGCAGCAGAAGGAAATACTTTATATAGACATATCGACATCAACATACACAGAATATCTACTACCTACATATTTTGTATGACGTCATTGTCAGTGTCTAAGTACATAATAACCTCAAAAGGACATTGGTTGGACGCTAAAAACGTTTGTCTCTAGAAGTATTTTTGCTTTATAAATCCTCCTATGGTTATGGCAGAGACCGACAGAGGTAGTGAGGGTAGATTTTAGACAATGTGGTGCCGAACGAAGGAAAAGACGGGATGAAGAAAAGTACGGACGGAAGTAAGCATAATGAGCGGCAGCAGAGGAGGAGGATGGGGAAATGGTCAGAGGATGGCGTAGGCAGCTTTCTTACCTGCAGTGAGTTACAGAAAAAGAGGGGAGGGAAAAGAGGGAGGCGGAGGACGGGGGGGAGCCGGCTAATTTTGTTCTACCTTCAGGATACCTCGTCCTGCTGCTGAATGCTAGTGACACGGGTTGAATATCAAAGGGATTTTTCCCAAAGGTGGTACTGAGCAACGCTTACTTTGATATAATCACTCGTTACGAGTCAAACGGGACGCCCAATCATGCTTTATAAGCCTGATAATTGCACCGAGCCGCGCTTCATCAGTTGTTCAACCGATAAGGGTGTCATGATTCTTTTTAAAACTTTTTTTTTTTTCCATTTCAGCACTATTACATTGTTAAACTATCGGGTCTTGATTCGTAAAAATCAACAGATCATTGGTTTTATGCCCCGACAACAACCGTCATTTACATTTTTAAAACTTCTATAAAAAGGAACGGCTACACGCTGTAAAGTTTGGGGGGGGGGGGGGGGGGGGGGGGATATGCCACACTGAAGCCATATGGTCAAACCTAACCACCAATCAATTTGGAACAAACTATGGCTGACCCCAATTGAGACGTGCTGACCCCAACAGACGTAAACCACGTGTTGACAGACTGCAGCGGTTGGTGAGAGCCACAGAGAGTCGACCGCACTAAAACAATGAGCTGAGAGGCTGCAGAGTACGGTGCTGATTCTCAGGAGTACCATATGATTTAATGTTAATACCAAGCTACCGCTTTATGTCAGCTATAGGAACCATAACAAAAGGGTGTAATGTTGTGCATGTTGCTGCAATTTCTTCTCTTCTGCAACAAATAATTTTCACAGCTCATGAACATAACACCTCTCCACGACAGTGAGAGGAGAGGGTCACAATTACTAGCTTGCAAGGTCTGATGTAAATATTCCGTATGCAGCCGTCCCCGGTCTCTGTGCCGGGACACCTCTGCTTTATATTATCGCTCATATCACAACAAAAGAGGAAGGCCAGAGCACATTATTAAGATGCTGCATGCGTTGCCTCTATTGCACAAAATGCCTAGAGAATAAGTGCCTGCAGTTCCACACATCTCCCTCCATACATTGTGTTAATGATACAAGGAGAAAGTATGCAAGGACATGGGAAATAGGCGGGCTGGGGTTCAGCGTAGTGTTTTTGGATCTGAGGGCGGATTCTGGTGTGCGCGCTCGATTACTCTCTTTCTCCATCTTTCTCTCCCTCGTGTCGGGCACATTCGCCGCCTCGAACTGTCCTACAAGCGCAGCTCCACACTGGCACCTGTTGATGAAATGGCAGCATAGCAGACACACACAGACATGCTTTCAAAAACACACACGCAAAGAGAACACACACATATATACAACTGGCCATTAGTGGTGTCACGGATCACGGATCGATCCGTGAGGATCAGCCCTCACGGTTCGGATCACTTGTGAACCGCGGATCAATAGAGTATTTAAAAAAACAAAATTTTTTACAGTGTAATCATAATGAAGTTCGACTGCTGCTGTTCCTGTAAGATGATGCAGACACACACACACAAACACACATACATACGTTCTGGCCAACGCACAAACACACAGCGCAGAGACAGATTTAAACGTGTCCACGATGCCCGATTGGAGGTAAAGACGGTGCATGCCGCTCTGCTGAATCTCACTCCAGCTTTATCTAGAGGCGCAGCGATTCACTGATATGCATCAGAAAGTCGATACGATCGCCGCGATAGGGCGAGATTCAGACCACCTTCTATGAGGCATTCATCAAAAGAAACGATACAACCGTCTAAAACAATTTGGCCAAATATCCTCCTGCGCCTCGAGAGAGTACAAGAGTGTTTTCCCTCCACTCTCCTGCAACATTTCCCAATCATATACCCACTTCAGGCCATTCACTTCCAGGAAGAAAGAAAGGTAGTGTTGTGCAGAATAATGAAGTGCTGATTGAAACTTTACCGACAGCCGTTGTAGACACGAGTGACAACATCGCAAGTGCGAGCGGCAACTTCCCGAAGCACACTGGCCTCGACGATAACGCCTCCTGGTTTAAGACAAAAATAAAAATACAGCTGTCCAGTGTTAGGGTGAGTGAAAACACTGGATTTAGGCAGATGATACTGACCCTGGTGTTGCAGTATATTACTGAAAACTGCAAAAGCACTACCCAGAGTGTTGCTTCCCATCGTTTGTCATGCTTGATGTGGCAATAAACACCATTTTAGAGGCGTCTGGTTTTCAGCCAATGTTAGCTTTGAAGCGATCAAGTCAATTTATCTACATATGCATCCCAACGTCTGAACGTAGGATAGTTACACACCCGAGGCCTCCCATCATTTATCACAGTTGGGCTCTGGATCTTTAGTAGAATATCAATGATACTAGATAGAGTTCACATGCATAGTCCTATTCTCGCTTCAAGAAAACACTTGTCTTCTGCCAGAACATCAGCAGACTGTTGCCCTCTTGTAACTAGTTGCAACAGAGAAGAATGTGAGGGAGGAGAGAGCGAGAAAGAGAGTTTGTCGATAAAGTCATGAATCCTTTCTGAAAACACCCTTTGTAGACAGAGACAGGAGCATTCTGAAGTCAGTTCTTGCACTGTTGATTCAAAACCATTTCCCCGACAAACGGCACACACGACGTTCCCCTTTGGAACTCGGTTGCGTAGTGACAGATTTTTGCAAAAAAAAAAAAGAAAGAAAGCCAGGTGAACAGGAATGCTGTTGTAGTTCTGTGAGCTTTCCAAGCGTTCCTGGCAAGGTAGGGAGCCCTTGTTTACTAAAAGGGAGTGACAGACGGGAAAATCCAAAGCATCAAAAGTCAACACCACAACAAGCCAGGACGCTCACAAACACACACACGCACACACACACACACACACACACACACACACACACACACACACACAGCTGATCCTGACACTAACGACCTTAAGCCACCATCGGCGCATGTGCACATGTGCGAGAATAAAAACAACCCTGAATCAGACCCTGTGCACGTTCGTACCACCCACCTGTAAAGCAAACAATGGAGACGTTCCATCCCTGCACCACTGCCCTCGCACATCAACCCCGACTCTGACAGCGTAGGACGGCCGCCACCTAGTTAGCTTAGTTAAAAGTCGGCATTGTCCTCCAACGCCGTGCCCCGGGGACATCTTACCCGCACGCAGACATTCAAAAAGTTGCCGATATGATTGCATCACGGCTGCTGGCCTCGATGGTCCGTTCTCTCTTTACGGTTTGTGGCATTTTAATGGGCTAAGAATGGTGATCCATCACCCACAAACGCATTGTGAGAACACGGGTCGTCATTATATCGCTTCCCATCAGACCTTTGGTTTGGGCTTTGGAGAAAAGCTCTGTTCCGAGGCACAGTTTGGCTGCATTTCATGACCAAGCTGCTTTCTGTGTGCATGTTTTTAATGAATTAAATTGCTCAATGTCAGAATGTTTTCAGCTCACCCGTCAAGGACGCGGTCAAATGAAATAACCAACCAACTACCATTTCACAGAAATGTTCCATCCTTATATCTTCAGTGGCATTCGGTACGTCAACTCAAGAACTCTAATTAAAACCCTATTCGTCCTGTCATTCAGTAAATAAATAATCTTCAAGCCAAGACCAAAGCCTCTTTCTTACTGAAGCGTTCAGATATCATCGTCTCCTAAAATTCAGCCTTCGCACACCGCATCACTTCAACCACTACAGACAAGTTCTACTGGTGCTCAGCAGGTATTCACTTCAGACTGTGTGCTTGTGGTGTCATTTAGAATACAGCGGGGAAAGGGACCACGGCTCTGGTTTACCTTCGTCGAAGTCGGCGTCATCCTCTGTGTGCTGGGGGAAGGGGAAGCAGTTGGTGATCTCCAGCCGGTCCTCCACCACCAGGCCCAGCAGGACGCCCTGCACCACCTCACTGCCCTGGCCCTCCTCCTGGTAGTGCTTGATAATCTTCAGCAGCACCTGTGAAAACAGCAAGAACCAAAACTTACCGCACCGGAAGAAGGGGTGACGACGCTCTTTCCAATCACAGTTTCTAAAAGGACGGGATTTCATTTTCTGATCCGGGGCAAATTTATTTATCACGGCCGTCGTTATTTAATGCATTCCGCGCCTGTTACAGCGCCGCTTGTTATTGTGTTTTATCGTCCTTTGATTCATGTTTTCCCAATTGCGTCGCTGCTCGTCGTGTTGATTTGTGCTCATTGGTTTGTTTTCGGGTTAGTTTAGTTGAGGCGCGTTTTTTTGTGGTTTTTCTTACGAGTCGCTTGGGTGCTTCATCCCTCCAGCTTCAGAATTGCCGTATTTCTTTCCGTGGTCTTCTACACACTGTATTTTATCACAAAACATATGAAGAATATTAAACTATTGCAATGAATACCAATGGGAATCGTGGCAAAACCATGGCATTTATTCCAGAACTCATTCAAACAATATTCTAATGGATAAAAAAGTATTACGAGATAATGTGGATTTAGAACTTGATTTAAAAAAAGAAAAGACTATTGTTATCACAAATATTTTCTTTTCCGAGTTTACTCTGCTCAGCCCATTACACAGCTTAAGAGTGACTTCAGGCCATAGTAATTATAAACCCCTTGACAGAATCTTTTTAGTTTTTTTTAATATTACCGGTAATAGTTTTCAGCCAGTTTTGAAGACAAAGGGGGTCCAACACGGTGATGGCAAGGATTACCTAATAAAGTGGCTTGTGTGTGTGTGTGTGCGTTCAAATTGTAATAACCAAAACAAAGAAATGCAAGTTGTCAGCACTGACATTAGCGAGCTAAGCTAACTACTCTAGACCGGGAAAAACATAATCTTTGAAGCCGATACATATATTTGGAATTTTAAAACTTCGCTAACAATACATCCACTGATTTTCAACAAAAATAAAACGTACATAAACAAACTTGATACGGATCCCTTCATTTTTTGTGGCGATCAAAATATGTAAACGGTGACCATTTCTAAAACCACATCAAATCTAATGTATAAAGTCTGTACTGTACATATTTGATACGACAGTAGCTTCTGTCAGTAGCCCACCAGGACCCAGGACTGACAGCGTTTCTGGGCGGAACCGGCCCTCGGATGTCAGTCAACCGCTGCCAAGAGACCTGCCCACTAAGACATGAAGCTTTGAGGCCGTTTCCACAATTGTCAAATAGGACTTTATCTCCTTTCGTTAGATTATGTTGAACTACAATGGCTGCAGCATTTTTATAATCTACATGTCCCCACACAAAAGTGCGGAGGACACAGAAAAGAGTAAAAACATGAATCTAGTGAAATGTTAAGGAAAATTCCGCCCACATACAGTAGGAGGGTATATTTGGACCTGTCGTCTCATATCCCACATTGCCGCGCCTCATCTGGACAGGGTATGCGTTTAATATTTAATGCCGGATATAAATGGGCCAATAGGACAAGTCTCCACATGATTGAAGAGCTGGTTTAAGCTCCAATGCCGCATCACCGACACCAAGGAGAGCAGGTAAGGACTATGGCTTACTTCTACACACACCTACACCTACCAATCATTGGAAACCGTGACCAGCAAAAACGGCCGAGGCAAGGAGTAGAGAATAAGGCAAAGCGTCTTAAATGAACAGGACGAGAAGCTGAAACCACTGTGTGGAGCGGGAGAGCATAAATCACACCGATAACAGTGTGGGCAGGTCACAGCCAGAGGCATTAATAACACACACACACACACACACACACACACACACACACACACACACATACGCGAGCAGGGTGGCAGTCCTGGGGCCATGCTCACAACAAAACACACATCATCACCATGAGGGAGCCCTTACTCGTCTCACTAGCTCGTGCTCGTGCGCGCGCGCACACACACACACACACACACACGCATCTGTCACGGGAGATGATTTATTTCAGCGGAGTGCTGGACCTGTCATGCAACAAGTAAAAGAGCTGGGGGGGGTGGTGGTGGAGTGGGTAGAAAAACAAATCTCATTCCCTGCCTGCCTGCCTTGGCTTTTCTGACTGAGAGGGGAGGAAGGTCTGAACAAAAGGTCGGGAGGGGGGAGCGAGAGTAAATGTAAGGGTGAGAAACCAGAAGGATAAAGGGAGTGATGACAAATAAGAGAGCAGAAGGGGAGCAGGTGAGCCGATGGCAGCGAGGGAGGGATAGGGAGAACAGGGTTACTGGAAGTCCTCAGAGTGGACTGTGCCGATCCCCCCACCACCCCTTTGAGCTTTGGCTCCTATTGCTGCCAGCAAACAGCTTCTCTAGTCTTCCTCCATCAGTGAGAGCAGATAGCCACAGATACACAATGCTTTCAGCCATCTAACTCTTGGCAATCTGTTCGTGTGTGTGTGTGTGACATGAACTAGTGTCAGGAAAAGGAGGGGGTGAGAGATGGACAATTGGCCAAAAACAACTCGCACAAAGACAAATAAATGAAGATATATTCCAGGAGAGCTTTAAAAAAAAATTGTCCTGAATCTACAGAATAGCTTTAAAGAGGTAATGTGAAGAAAAAGAAGGGGAAAAAAGGGGGAAGGAAGGTTTCAGTGGATTTGTTGTGCTGGCTTCCTGGTGCTGAGTAAATGCCATAAGGTATTGTAGGCAAAGCCTGGAAAGCTCAGACTTTGTACAAACCTGGATGTGCGCGCACACGCACACATGCGCACACGCACACATGCACCAGCAATCTCTTTGCCTGCTACCCTCTCTCTCTCTCTCACACACGCAACCAAGACGCATACAATGTTATTGATCTAGCACACCAGAAGCTAGCCCAGTGAGCTCACCTCACATGGAGAGGCCCAAGATTGATACGTGGACAGCGTGTTATAAATCAACAGGCTTAAAATTGAATTGTGCAAAATCAATTGCGGCCCAAATCCCCTGTTGGCTGCCTTTAATTCTCATCATAAATCTTCTCTCTCGCTCACTAAATGGCTCATATTCCCGTCACAACGGGGCTCATCTGATGAGAAAGTATGAGCGAGAGAGAGAGAGAGAGAGAGAGAGACGATCCCGTAATGACTTTTCTTTCAGCGGCACTGATGTGTAGACGAACTCTACACTCAAAGTTGGCTGGAATAATATACTTGAGAGAGATAAAGGGTTTTTGGTGTGGCTTCAGTTGGATTAAGCCACAGACGAAGACCACCGCGGAGGAGTCCCACCTTATCTGACAGCACAGGCCTGACAAGACACATTCAGTGTGCACAAGATCACTCAAGAGCTCGGGATGACCATGAAGCATGCGTTGTGCATCGTTAATGCATCGCTTTGGGAACAGTTTAGAGGCTGTTAATTGTTGGAGTCGGGGTTTGATGGCATTCTATCAGATCTGAAAAAAAATAAAGGTTTAGTGTTCAACCTTTTACACAAATGAATGTGACTCAAAAGATTCAGCTGAAATCCGTACGGTTGAGGACACAAACAGTTTGGGGAAGAGACGCACCGATCCAACTCTCTCAGTCCCGATACCTGCATGAGCTTTAGGTATCGGCCCATACAAAGTAGCCATAGCTCATTGTCCCCGATACCCGGTCCAGCTACGAGAGTCACTAACACACCCTTATCTGATATCAGTTTTGTTGCAATCCTAGTTTTTAGTGGCCTTATGAAAAGGTCCAGAACCTATCGCTACAACTTCAAAATTAGATACGCTGCAACTCAATTTGTCGCAAAAGACATTTCTGTGGCAACGCTTGAAGTAAAACTTGATGTTCATAGTAACAGAAGATATGAAATATTGATTCAGTATGTACCTGAGACATTGAAACAACACCAACAGTTGACAGAAGGCCCCTGCATGTTTTTCACGTTTGACCATATGCTGGAAGTTCTGATTCAGAAACTGATGCTTAAGTTAGTGAATAAAAGTTTAACTGGAGAGGATTTGACTCCTGACACTGAACGTGATGCACTCAGCTCCATTGTTTTACTAGATAGAAGACGTATCAGTCTGTTGTAACTACTGAACTACCCGCTACACTCCCAACTGTACAGATTTGTTACAGAGCGGACGTTTCCTCACAAATGAGCATTAGCTGAGCCCACAAACCCAGCATCAGCCAACTTTCAATTTCACTTGCCATCCAGTCACGTACGCAGGTAGAGTTCAGCGGCTACAGTTGATTAGACCTGCTGCTGCCGCCGCCGCCGCCTTGTCAATTTACCCGGTGAGAGCAACGGTCAGTGCCTGAACGTCTTGTTCTACATTGCTCTTTGCCAATGAGCACGAGCGAGAGAGAGGCGATACGAGATTCAACAATGGATTTGTTAGCGTGGGAGCTCAGTGACTCCGTCTATTTTGGCACTAAAACGGTGTCAGAACTCGTGCCGGTGCGCACAAATCGTTTTTTCCCACACTCGCACACTAACTGCTCAGAGTGTCTGTTTTTGTCGGGCCATGTCAGACTACTTGTGTGAAGTCGTCCAAGACTACTGACAGCCACCCCTGGCAACAGCCAATGGGAGGCGTTATAGAATAGAATAGAAGAATAGAATTTATACTGTCTTTATCCCTTTAAGGGGGAAATTTTTCTCTGCATTTGACCCATCCCTGGATATAGGGAGCAGTGGGCTGCCAATGACAGGCGCCCGGGGAAAAATAAAAATAATTGCAATAAAAAATTATTGCAACAATCAAAATCAAAAGAGAAATGTCTGACACTACTAAAAGATTTTTTTTTTTTTTTTTTTTTTTTTTTTTTTTTTATGTACCTCATTTTGACACATTTTCTGCAATTTTTCGTCGCCCAAAGGCTTTTAAACCACAAAGCCAAGATGTCTGTAAAATGTTCTCTGGCTGTTTCTTCATTCATATGTGAATCAGGACTGGGTTTGACGTGCGTCACACGTCAGACTAAATTAAAGTAAGTTATTTTCAAACATACAGTGAGCTGTGCGATCTCAGTCGGTGTTTAATGGAGCCTGTCGCCGCGCAGCACTCATCCACTGCAGCCTCGTCAAAAAAGCAAGGAAACAATCCAATTCCACCACACAGCTGTGGCGATGCCGTCTGCAGACAACCCTCCAGCTAAACCTCTGACAGAGGGGTCAGCAACCGCCACATGTCAATGGTGTTCAGGTGAAGCGCGTTTCATAACTCTGCCTGAAAGAGACACCTTCAACAGTCTGCATCCAAATGAGATCAAACACACACTGAACGAATGCTGGCTGTTTTGTTACTTTCAAACTGCTGTGAGTAAAAAAAATAAAAAGGTTTGGTTGATAAAAATAAAAAAAACTCATTAGAGAGCTAAATAATACACATTGAGGTGAAATATTTAGATTTGAAATTAGGGCCTGAGACTCTAGGGCAGCTTTAATGAGCAAGATGAAAGGAAGGCAGCAGCTGGCAACTTTAAGTCCTGAAACACAGAGCAAATGAGCTGCTTTGTGTCCAGAGCAGCGTCGGGCAGGAGGAGGGAGAACATCAGTGCCTGGCAGCGACGCAAGTTTGGCCTCTACTGTATGTACTGAGGTACTACAGAAGAAACATACTAACACATTCAGGTTGGGAGAAATTAAATTGGAAAAACATATCATAATGTACTTGTTAAAAGAAGTCACTGGTCAGATATTAGAAACGCACATCAGAAACACACAGAACCAATAAGCAATTCAAAAACCCAAGATATGCAACTGGGCTAGCAAATTCCACAATGTTCCTAAACGTAAGAGCGCCTCTTTGCCCAAAATAGTTAATGATCTGAAGTTTGAGAACATCAGCAGTGAGCTGAGAGGAGATATCAGTCCATACTGTAGAGTGGGGAACACGTATTTATTATTATTTACATTGTTGTATTCAGACCGTTTGAATGTTACTCGAATCAGTGTTTCCGTTCTGGGACCAGGAAAGTAATTCATATGATTAATTAAAAACTAGAATTCGTCGGAAGGCCCAAATCAAACTGAATAAATTCGGTCTCAAAGCAGGCACGTGGAACATTTGGAAAGTCAACCAAGGCATGATTAATGAATGATTAAATACTAGTATAGTTACTACAGTTAAATGACTGTAGCCTGACTGTAAACGTAACGAGTATGCCTCCGATTATGAGCACGAAATTCCTCATATTCAGTCTTATTTTTTGGTAAGAAACCAGACTTATGAGTGTGACGCAAGAATCGACACAGCAGTATTGTTTCCCTATGATGCTCCTATAAAACACAACTAGTGAGGTCCTTGTTTTAGCATTAAACGCCTCTTTGGTTTCCCCGCAGCAGCTAAAGCTAATTTAAAACAGTTAGCCTATTATTAGCCTTGAGCCAGTTGTTTGTCAATAAAGTATGTGTTTAAGTAACGCAATATACACTACAGGCATCAGAAGACCGCTTCACATTATCTGTCCGCCATGATGATGCTCACACTGTAGCTAGCTAGCGTCCACCTCCGGTAACACTTGGGGACCCGGTCTCTCTGCCGACATTACACACATAGCGCTGCAGTAACACTTACCAATCCCTCAATTTGGATCTGTTTGACCGGAGAGTCCAAAGTGCCGCTTGTAGAAGCCATCACGGCGCTAGCTGCTGAAGTGGACTCTTTACGTGAAGCCATCTGTAAGCAGCAACACGCGGAAAAAGGGAGGAAAGAGTTCCGTGACGGACGTTTCCGGTAAAGATGCGTCTGCTCTCCTGTCCGTGGAGAAACAAGGGCTAAGTTGAGGTTACCTCTTTAAATAACTCAACTGTTTTGTGGCTAAATAAGAAAAATAATTGTATTAATTTGCCAATTTACATGATATCACGATAAATATAAATATACACAGTGTATTCTACTGGAAATTATTTGTATAACTTCAGAAAAGGATGGCGTAACGCTACTGTGAAAGTGAACCAAATACTACCTGGACGACCATTATTACCAAAGTTGCCCCTGTTACAATAGGACCTGCAATGTAAAGGTAATGGCTCTAAATTACAGGCGAGTTAAAACTAGGGTAACAGTTTCTTCAATCTTTATATCCTGCTTTCATTAAGACCATATCACAAATGGCACTTTAAATGTATAATATGAGGGGCACTGTGAATGAATAATATCCAGTTACCAAGTACTTAAAACACTTTATTTCAAATCTTTACAGATGTATCACAACTAGAGGTTACCCGAAGACTAAAAAGGTGGGATACTGAACTTAACTGTAACAAGTACATTACCTAGTTACATAATGCAAAAATATGAATAAGCATAAGGTACAAAACAAATTCACATAAAACTGATTTGACAAACTGCCTGAATTATACATCTGACACATGATATTTAATGCCGGGTATAAGTTCCCAATGTTTCGACAGATTAATCATTTTGTTTATCATGAAAGAACAAGTGCAACGAGGAGAAGATGGGAGCGGTTACACTTCTGAGCAATAAAACAGTACCTTTCCAGAACATGTACAGAGTCAATACAGGATTCCATGTGAAAATACAGGGCTCTTTATCTAAAATCTGCAATGATTCAGGTGTGAGGGCCAATGGTATGAAGACTTATGAAATAAGCAGACAATGAAAATTTTATTTAAAAAAAGAAAAAAGGAAGAAAAGCTTACAAATCAGTGACTGAAAAAGGGTTGCTTTATAAATATACTTGTTAAAACATTCTTCCTCACTCCGTCTCAAACGAATGAAATACTGCATGATTCCACCCAAAGTACAGTAAAATCCTTTTGTTTTTTTAAGTTTCCAACCCATTCCCCCCCTACTCCCTCCCCTTACCCAGAGAAAAATAAAATAAAAATGGGACAGGAACTCACAAAATAAAAAGGCAAAAGGTTGAGTTGAGTAATTAAAAAAGTATGTCTGTTGCAAGCAGAGTGTTTGTCTGTTCCTCTGATGTCTAAATAAGTTGGAATCTTGGGCCGGCAGTGGCAACGATGTCGCTGTAGGGATCAGTCTGGGTGACCTCGATGGCTTGCTGCTTCTTGAGGACGAGGAAACTGTAAAACTTGGCAGCTGCCTGCTTCTTGTTGTTGTTCCGGCACAATTCAAGCAGGCTAACCGAGTCTGCACCAGTCTTGGCCATGACGCGCTATAGAGAGAGAAGCACAAGTGTCAGTTTAAAAAAAAAGGTATAATATGCAAGTTTCTTTAAAACAATGTATCGATTGACACAAAAATATTCCCTCTGAATCGTCACTGGAAGTGTGTTACTTGGCTGTATCTGCAGAGACCCTCTCCCCTGGCTTGCATTTTATATTTTGCGTGATTGTGTAACCAGCAGCCACCTAAGACCTTAGTCCCGCCCCTCTGCCGACCGAGGCTCACAGGTCTGATACAGCAGGGTGAAGCCTGCATTCATTCAAAATCCGGCACCTTCCCGCTGGCTTTTCAGGAGACAGTGTTTATTTGTGCTTTTGAAAATAAGCAATGAAACAATCGGAAAATAAAGCTCAATTCTCCTGATGTACGGCCCTCCAACTCTCGGCGAATCTCTGAAACCAAAGTTTTATCTGGGCACACAATCTAATTTTTTCAAAATAATTTGAAATTTTTTTTTTTTGTACCTGGAGACCGTGCAGCATCTGCTGGGTTCTCTTGTTCCATCTCTTCTCCTCCTGATCCTGGTCTCCGGTCTGACCGTCCTCATCCTGGGAACAATAGATAATCATCAGCATCAACCGGCTCACACTCAAATCGCAACACTCATACAATCAAATCAAAGTCGCTACAGAGAGGCATGTTCTACAAACAGATTGTTTTTTTTATTTACATGTTAGTAGTTTCTTTTACATCAGTTTGGGCAGTTATTAAACAAACTGTAGTTGGTAGTAGTCATTTGATACAGCCACATCCTGTCAGCATATCAGTGAAAGCAGTTATTTCCACCTCACCTCCTCTTCATCACTATCGCCCTTCTTGTCCTTCTTGTCACTGAGCAGGTCGAGCTCAGGGACCAGCTGGGTGAGGTTGAGGCTGCGCTCCTCTGGGGGCAGATCCACCTGGTTCATGTCTAACCTCTGAGACAACACTGAGCGGTCAGCCACATGCTGCGGCTCCAAGGGAGTCATCTGGAAACGGAGAGCAGGTTCGGACACACAGTTCAGTCAACTGACTTCATTATGTTTCAAGCATTTCCCAAGATTACTGCTTCAAAAAATAAAATCAACATCTGGTGTCATATTGAAATTAGATAACAGATGAGATCAACATGCCCTGATTAAAATGAAATAATCAAATCTGGTTGAAAACAGCAAGTAGTTGAATCAAGGGGTGGTATTTGTCATAGATTATGGCCAATCATTGGAGGCCTTTAATCATCACTTTATCTACACTTTGCCGCCGCCACATGAAGTCCTGAGGAAAGATCATGGAAACTCAATAGCAGTGTTTTGACAGAGAAAAATAAAATGTCGGTGACGAGCACTCACAGGAAGGGTGCCCTCTTTGTCGACGGTCTTGCGTTTGACACCGCGAGGGGTCGACGGAGGAGGCATGACCGTTTCATCCAGGGTCGTCCTGCTGCCCTCCATCGCAGACGCTGCCAACATGCTGGGCTCCTCTATGATCGTCTGGTCTGAGGGATGGATGAGGGAGATTGTTCAGAAAATGTAAAAAAAAAGGAATATGAAATATGACACAGCCTTATTCAATAACTGATGCCATGTCTGGGATATGATCCCCTCTCATCTCTTCAAAAGCACGACTTACCAATTACATCCCTGTGCTGACTCAGGACCTCCTCTCTCGGCACCTCTGGGTTCTCTAGCTCTTTGAGGAACTCATCCAGGCTGTCCGCTTCGCCGCCCTTTCTCCTCTTCCTCAGCTCGTCTGGCACCAGAGGTGTCAAGCAGCGTGTGAACATCTGACATCAGAGGTTTAACAGTTCAACTTTGGAGTTATTGAAGAAGAAGAAAAAACCAAACAAACAGCAGCACAAAAAGTCAATAGTACAATTTAAAAAACGTGGAGAAGAAAGTATGCGTGTCTCGGCTCAGATGTCATCCGAATTCACGTAAATCATCCATCACCATGGTGGCATGCCCTCCGCTCACACCGTGTTGGACTGATATGCTTCTAGTGACACGTTACTCACACACACGGTTCATTCCCAGCGCCCGTGATTGTTTTGAAGAAAGCTTGTGAGCCATTGTTTTACCGCTTTCCCTCGTTAATGATGTGCTATCTAAGCCACCCTTAACCCATTCACTTTTAATTAGAAATGCGCTGATTAACCGTGTGCCCAGTTAGAACGGCAATCCACACATCACTAGTGTGTTAAGATGCGCGACGGAAAGGGGTCTGCTAAATTATGCAGCAACACGCTTTCCATTCAGTATTCTGGAGGGGCACCGTGTGGGTTTGAGAGGATAGGAAAACGAGACAGACAAAAGCAATCACTTCCTCCACCTCCTGTTCCTTCAATGTTCTCATTTTAAATCCCACAACCTGCACAGAATGTCAATGCAAGACACAATAGTATAAATCTACTCTCTCCTCTTCCATTGAAAAAGTGCCCGAGTTTGACCTACTTGGAGAGTCAGACAGCCGGCTTGCTCACTACCGTTCCCCAGTGGTAATACTGCTTCAAACCGCTGTGGTATGTTGTCAAATACTTACTAGTGGGTAATATGTGTACACGTTTATTCACAAATGCATGCATATCTAACAAGAATACGTCACCTTGAGCAGCCTGGCATTCCACAGGGGCTGAGCGGGCAGAGAGAAAAGCTTCTCCACGCCGCCGGTCTCCTTCCACATCATGAGCTTCTTGGTGGGAGGGGCCAGGTCAAGGGTGGTGACGATGTCCGAGTAGTCAGACAGCTGAGCCCTGATGGTCTTACTGTCCAGCTCCTTCACACTGTCCACGATCAGCTTCCTCTTACGCTTCGCCTTGGTCTCTTTTACTGGAGACGAGGTCAAAGTAAATAAAATACTTAATTCCTCGTTGCTTTATTAATATTTCCCCATCCTTGAAATAGGTAAAGTTAAGGGCACCGTAGGTCAATTCTGCAAGTTAATTCCTGCTTAGTCATTTGAGACATTGCTTGCAACTGTTTTCTACAAATATTAATTGTTGTTTTTAAATACAGCCATCTCTGCAGAAAGGTGATTTGGGGGGGGGGGGGGGGGGGGGGGGGGGTCTTACCAGTGATGTCAATGGGCTCCAGGGCAAAGGCCTCCTCCTCATTGTGAACCAGTGTGGTCTGTTCTGTCTGGTCGGCCATTGCTGGCAGTGGCTCTGCTGGGCCGGAGTCTGGGCTGTCAGGACCCGCTGCACACACACAAATGACAAATTCATCGTCAACAGGAATCTACTCTTGTTCACGATGCGGGACAGAGGGCGTAAGGTGGGTTGGTGCCCTGGCCACCAAGCCAGAAGGCATGAGTGTGTGTGTGCGTTCATTTTCAGTGCCGATGCACAGCCCCACAATCTAGTGAAGGTACTTTATTGGAACATAGCACCGCTATAAGGGATAAATAGAGACAATACATGAGAAAAATTCATATATTCTCCTTCACACGCTTTACAATAAGGCAAACAATAACTTTGCTTACGTGACTGCAGGTTGTCAAAGTCGTCCTCGTCGTCTCCATGATCGGGGGGCATCATGACGCTTTCTGTGATGGCTGGAGGGTCATCAAAAATACCTCCTCCGTCTTCAGAGCTCAGTAGTTTATCCACTGGGAAACAACAATTAGGATTAACGATTAATAACGTAATCATAAATAAAGGTAGCCCAATATAGGATATAGAACACTATAGGCCAGCTCACCCAGCATTCCCCCATCACTGTTGCCCAGGGAGCCATCCCCAAAGTCATCATACTCCATGTGGTTGGACTTGTCGGGGAGGTTGGCCGGGCCGGGCTCAGCCTCCAGCAACAGGTTAGAGGCCGCGGCACCGTGCATGATATCCTCCTCAAATGTGCTGGCTTCACGCATCATTTCTCGGTCGTCCATACCAAAGTCAGCTGAGCAGTACCGATGAAAGAAGAAATAAAGTATGAACAGGGTAAGTCTGTTTTTGTTGTATTATTCTAATAATGAAATGCTAGATCTAAAATCTATATCATCCTAAATGATTTTGCAGTATATATAGTCCTACCAAAGTCATTGTCCTGCAGGAGGCTGAGGTTGCCCACATCTTCCCGCATGGTGATCTCTTCTACTCTGCTCTGGTTTAGGGTGAACTGCTGGGCCACATCTATGTCACTGTTAAAAAAAAAAAAAGACATCTAGGATGAGTACAACAGCTGTCACTTGAATGACACAAACTCACAAAAAATTGGTAAATGAAATAAGTCGTCACTGAAGTTAACTTACTCCAAATCAGGAAGCGGCTGGTCAAAGTCATGGAACTCCTCCGGTAAGGTGATGGCGTTGTAGGCGGCCTCTCTGTTCTCCTCAGGGAGATCCACCACACCTGAATATAGACACAAGTAATAATGTAGTTATAACACACAACTGTTCTCCAAGAGCAAACCTCTCACAAACACCAGGTCAGTTTTTTGTTGCGCATCAAAAGCAGTTCATCTTTACAGTCTCGTATAACACTGCTGGTCAGCGATGGAACAAAGCCCTGGAGCCATCGATTTTCTGTTTTGCTTTAAGCCTTGTGCCTGTGTCAGTGCAAAAAATGCACCAACTCCTTTCTTCAGAAGACAAATTACAGAAAGCACTTCGCTCCAGTACTAATTTGGCTTGTCACCTGTCCTTACCTGGCCTAAAAGCCATCTTGATCTTGATGAAGGCTTCATTACAGTCAGCAAGCAGGTACTTGGCCTTCCTGTGGTAGATTCTCACCACCCCAAGGAGCAGGTGGCCTGACGTACGCAACGCCATCTTCACCTAAGAGGAAACAATGTAACAAAGTCACGGCATGTTGAGAGGGTACATTTCCTTTGTTCAAAAACACTGAACTGTATCATTCAGCATACATCAACAATGTACAGCAATGACCTACTTTCAAGAGGTCAGCGCAAATACATGAACAATATTATGAAGGCAATGCAATTTGTCGTTTTAAATAAAGCAAACATGTTAAACTGAGACAGCTGCAAGCATGAACTCTGGTGTAATCAGTTCCCATTTATTGTTTTTTCTTCTTTGGGAGAAAATGACTGCTTTTAATAATTGAGAGGCAAAAAACCCAGAACAAAGCAACAACTCAGGATCCGAGCAACACGCAAGGCTGCAAAGTACAAGGCCTGCAGCATGAGCACCACAATGCAGAGACTGTACTTTCATCTCATTACCTTGGGTGAGATGATGCTCTCCACACTGCTCTCAAGGTTGCATTCAAACACATGGGCCTTGGTCAGCTTCTTGTCCCAGTGGGCCGCTAGCCAGATCTTGGCCAGCGGCCCACGTTTGCTGAGGACAAAGTGGGCGTAGAACATTGCCCCGGTTCCCCTGGCTCACACACTCACTATGGTATGGTTCACCTGGAGGAAAAAAAATAAACATGATTAGCTTGTGTGTAAGATGCGTTTCTAAAAACAAATACAAGCCAAACTTGCTGGTAGATGCACTGTACCAAACTTGTGTCTGCTCATTGGCTAACGTATGCCGTTAACCTTAAGATATTTTGTCCCTTGTCGTGCTTAATTTGGTCAACGCTAACTGTAAACATTTACGCTAACATAACTCGGAAAAGGAGCACGGTAGCTCAAAAATTGCAATTTTAATTAAAACAAGCGCTGACTTTTTACAAGATCCGCCTATTTCCCAGTCAGGGAGGAAAACATTGGAAATGCACATGCCTGCCAATGGTAGTGGTAACAAAACACTTTCCCCGTGCTCTTCTATTATCAATTCATAATTTGCACAAATGCATAGTTATTTTGTTAACAGAGAAATGCGCGTGGTTATGTAACGTTAGGCTCTTAATACGGTTAATGCGTTCAGAGCGCCAAGAGGTTGGTCAGCGCCAGCAAATAGTCGGCGCCATCAAGTGGGATGAACTAAATTAGCCGTCAGCTAACTACAAAATGAGCAACGAAAACGATTCATACCGATTTAAGTTAATTTAAATATAATATAGCTTTCCTAAAACAGCGGGCAAAAATACAGTTCACACGTGAAAAAACAATAAAGCGCGCCGGAACGAGGCGCCCATCAAACACTAACGTTACTCGTACTTTTGTCCCTCATTCAGCACAACTGTATCGTTAGCTGACGGCTAACGGCTCCCTGTACAGTGAAGGCCTCAGTGAATCCACACAAACGTGCATGCTTATTTCAGCTCGTACAGCACACAAAACCACGCGTAAATATTTCCGCTGCAAACACACTTACCGACAGTGCCCCCTTTACAGTGAAATTCCAATGATTATGTGATTTCTCCCCGCGTATTCTCCCCTGTTGTACTCATTAAAACAGCCAAGATGGCGCCAGTCGCCTTCCTCCCGCTCACCGCTGTCCTTTTAAAATCGGCAGGATGTTTACAGTCAAAAATGGCGGAGGAGGAGTCTGTTGAGACTGAGGCCGACAGCCAGCACCGCTGTGAGCGCCAAGCGGAGATAGGGGGCGCTATGGCACAATGCTCACCACAGAGACATATAAGGTGATTAATCATAAATAAATCAATATGATTATGATAACACAAGTGTGTGTCTGTTTTACACGTAGTACACATGCAAGTGACACGGAGTCATCTGCTACACTTGTTATTGTTACAAAACTATCGTTGTAACATATTCCTTTTGTTTTTGTTTCAGGGTTCACTTCCCACTGAGGTTGCACACGGCTGTTGTACTCATTGTATTTTTGTGGATTGTCTGCCTGCTCTGCTCCCATCGCCAGCTGTCCTATCTGGCCACTAATCTTCAAAAAAAACCAGCAGATCCCATGTTGTGACACTGGTTATGACCCCGGCCTAATGTGACTCTCACATCCGGTACATCAACAGAGTGCATGGCCTAAAACCAACTGGGCTCCCCTGACACACCTCTTTCACAGCAGACATTTTGACATGTCATTGCAGGACATTGTTCCATTCAGGGGCCTTATTTTGCAGGGCCCCACTATTGTGCATGCTCTGAAAGCTGACATGAATTACCGGAACACTGAAAAGGTACTACACTTTAATCCTGCTATAATGAGTCAAAATGGCTGCTGTGAAAAGGGCCTACCGGTATTAAATTATTTTTTGAATGGGTGAATTTATCAAGACAAATTTATAATTGGTGAAACAATATTAGCACGAGGAGGAAACACAAAAATCCCAACCAGCCCAAATAAATTCAGTCCTTTTGAACAGAATAGTACAGGAACTGGACGTTCATGCCCACTACAACAACAACTTCCAAACAGATACAGATACAGAGACGAGAGACGGAATCATCTACAGTCAAATTGTAAATTGGTATGCGATATATATAAAGTATATTTGTCTCATAGGCTGCGGCGGTAGAACTGCTTTGCAGTCGAGCATGATCAAGACATACCAGCAGCAGGGCTCCATGTCACTGTATAGTTAAATATAGTTGTCATTATCAGCACGGTTTGAGAATAGATTTATCAAATCCTTTAAGTCATATTCAATAAACGGCCACGCATCGCTGGATATCTGCAGCGACAGTACAGATGGAAAACAAGGTAAACTCTCAAGGCACTTGAGCTGCGTGATAATCATCATAATCACAGGATGATCACACTGGCAGAAAGCATTTTATTACTTTAAGGGAAGAACTAATTCACTAAATGTATTCAAATCCGTGGAAATATGCTCCAGAATCAATCACATCTTCGTTCTCATACAGTTGATCATTGCACAGACTCGCCGGCTCATTGTAAGATCAATTCATATTTAATCACGGCCAAAAATATCTAAATTGAAAGCTACCAAATGCAAGAGAGACAATAATGAATTTTAAATGGTGTTTAATATAAAGCTGGACGGAGCTTTTCAATGTGTTCCTGATTCATGATTTAAACAAAATCGAGCTATTTTTCTATAAATATCTGATGTCCTGTACAGAAATGTGTATATATGACACATTTGAACACAATGCTGCACAGCCGTGTCTGGATGGTGACACCGTTTTGGGCTGCCAGCTGTTAAACAGCATACTTTTATCCATATAGCCGATCGCTGGCTGCTGTCATCGTGTGACAGAGACATCTAAACAGCCTGAGAGAAAGCAACCGCTTCAGTACCGATGCTTCTCTGCATTACATGAGCCACCGTGTTGACGTACACGGTGTGAGTCACAGAGCCTGCGCATCCGATTCTCTCGACATACCAAAACAGAAGCACATCATCATCTCTGCACAGCTGTATGAAATAAAACATCCTGCGGTTTGGATTTTGCTGAAGCATTCTTGTATGAACACATATGCGTGGGATAAAACATGCAACAGCTTTGTATCCAAGCAAATACTACCTGAAGCGTGAGATTCCTTTAATCATGTGAAATCGAGTGCTTGGGCTAAAAGTGCCATAATGTGCCTATTCATTTGTTCATTTTACTAATGATGGGTTTCTTTATGGCCGAGTGCAACTTGAAACAAGCTGCTATAATATGTGATGTAAAGCTGATAGGAAAGGAGGGACATTTTGGTCAAATTCGGCCTTGAATCACAGTATTTAATCCAACCGTTGGGAAGAACCCATGCATGCCGAGATCCATCTCCGCTGCATCGGTAGGATTAAGAGATGTGGAATTGATTAACATACCGTTCAATCATACAAGCTGAATTTTGGCAGAGGATAGAGCCCTCCAGTGCAGTGAAGTTTCACTCCTTGGTTTATCGCAAATCACTTATTTTCTCTCACTCCATGCAAAAACAGTTGGTCCACAGACCATTCAGAGTGGATGTGGTCATGGTGTAATGTCCAAATGGTTTTCCTTTTGGTGTGTCACTATCATTTTTGCTGTGTAGGCACTGATCCAGCTTTAACGTACTGCACAGCTTTTTGCTTCTAGAGTTTTACCCAGTTTGGTGTCAGTCTGTGTGTGTGTTTTGGGGGTATCTCTCCTGTGGCTGCAACTGAGTTGGCAGCTCTCATGCCCCATGGGATCATCCTGGATAGATGCTGTTATTTATGCAGCGGGTCTAAACCGATCATCCTGACACAGATTTATGTAAACACAGCAGTTTCTTGGCATAGGATCTCTCACACACACACACACACACACACACACACACACACACACACACACACACACACACACACACACACACACACACACACACACACACACACACACACACACACACACACACACACACACACACACACACACCTAAAGGTATTATTTCGTTTGGCTCTCCCTCAGTGGGTGCGCTGCATAAACCCAACACGCAAAATATGTTTTGGGAAGCCTCAAAATAGGTTGCCAGCAGGTCAGAGCGGCGGGAGAGGGAATGCATGTCTTGTGCAGCACAGCGTAGATTTTAGGACTGTAGTTCTAACACCCGACGTTGGATTCAACATTTGTTTGAAAGACAAGCAGACGCACCACAACATTCTCAAAGGATGACAAAGACATATAAATGATCAGATAATAAATACACAAGATCACAGGCAATTTATATCAAATATTTTATTTTTTTGATTTTATAAAATTCTTTTACAAAATTGTGACCCCCCCCTCCCCCTCTATCTTTCCATTTTAATCTCTATAAAATTAGGCCTGCGGTTACAGAGAGGGAAGGAAGCAGGCAGCGATTCAGTCCTGTCTGACAAATACTGTGTATGATTGAATTACGTGTGTTACATGTATTACTCAACTTGCGTCAACCAGGAAGTAAAGTAATACAAGGCCGTACGTGTAAAGAAAAACAGAAACAGAAAGTTCCTACAACAGAAAGAAGGCAGGAATGTCAGTATCAGGTGTGTGTGTGGTGATAAGTCTTAGTAGCATTCCAGTGTTAAACAAAATCATTTAGGGAGCCATTATGTGTTACTGGATGTTGATAAAGAAAACAATAAACCTACGAAGAAATGAAAACAGGGACTCGTTTGTTGCACAAGACAGATGGGGGAAAAAAAGAAAATCTAATAGGTGTATTTCTTCTGAAGGCACATCAATATATATATATATATATATAATCGCCCTCTGAAACAACACAAAGGAGATAAAGAGAAAATGTCATCTTAAATATTGCACTAAGTTCATTTCTGAAATGTGATTCTGTTTACGACCATATTCAGCTGTTTGATAGCGCTGTGTTTAGTAATACCAGGATTGTTTATTTGCTATCAAGCTGTGAAAAAAAGACCATGCAGCTCCTTCCTTTCAAACATAAACCATGTATGATCTATTGGCACATATAGTGGTGATGGGTACAGAGAGATGGAGCTCACCGAAATGATCATTTCTTCGGGGCAGGTGTGGTTAGCCTTCTACAGAAACGCTGCTGGCGTTACAGGGACACCTCAGGGACAGACGGACTGGGATTTAGAAACGCAGGTGCACAGTCTAAATTTATCAAATTCTGTCAACATTCTTCAGATCACCTGATATGACGTACGAGGACAGGGGGGAAAAAACAAAAACGAAGCATGATTGTTGATGCAACCAAACACTTAGAAAAATAACAAATAAAGATCGTTCATGTTCCACGGACTCTTGCCATTGCACGTACAGAGTTGCAGTAAATTAGATACAAACATCAGATTGAGAAAACGAACAAAGAAAATGATAATTATGAATATCGAGTCATGGAACTTTAACATCCTGGTTTGCCTCTTGAATTTGTCCCAAGCCCATGAGCACATTACCAACCCGAACCTCAGAGATGAACAGCTGCGATAGTCAGAGATACACTTTGGACAATTCTTGCCAATCTGGTCCTATTTGTTCATAACAAGTGGGGGGGAAACACAGCAGTCTATTTAGTATGATGCCAACTCGGACGTTGAAAGCACCGAGCACAGTTTGATGCTCTGAGATGAACGCAGTGTAAGCCCACGTCAAGTACTCGGACGACATGAATTGGGTCTATGGCATGAAGACAATGGCCGTATATCAATACCGTCTGCTAACAAAGCCCCAAAAAGATCCATTCCCAGGTTTTCACAGTGGGTCGTGTTTCAGACAGACCAATGATTAGCAAGCTCAGCCTCCCTTCACCAAGGCAACTCTTGTGATCTTCTATTGTTCTTCAGGCCAGTACCGACTCTAGCTCGTCCAACGACTTCTAGCTCCAATGAAGTAGAGAGTTGTGTGACACTTGTAGTTTTACCATGAAAACAAAATATGTCAGAATGGCACATAATGATTGTTTTGTTTTGTCAATTGAATACAAATACATTTGAACTTTAGCAAGGAAGCAATGCAAATGCTGACCTGAAGAATTTACTACGAGATCCATTATTCTATAAATCATGAAGCGAATCATGAGGAACAAACAAAGAAATACAAAGCAGCGAGATCAAGGTGCTCCTTCTGCATAACAACCTTTCCTTAGACAAACTTGAGGCACTGTGAATATCAAATCAAACGATCAGAACTCATTCCTCTCTTTGCCCACCTGCTATTGGTTCCAATTAAGACAGTACAGACAGAAGTGCTGGCCATTCATTCACTGTATATAAACAAAACAAAATAGCTAAACACAATCCAAAATAGTGTCATCCTCTTCATAATCATAATCATCAAGAATTTTCAGCAACCTGTGTGCACAGAGCAGAACAGGCGAGTCGGGACACGGAAGCAGCCAGCTATGATCGCCGACTCCATGCCTTTGACCACAGCAGTTCAAAGACGAGCCGTCCTCTGGTGTCCTTCAGTAGGTGGTCCTCATAGCGTGTGCTCAGCTATACACATAAGAGAAAGGGTAGAAAGGAGAAATGGACACAACAGAGCAGACCAATGCATGTGGTGTCCTCCACATCTGTTCCTCCTCTGCCCCCCTGTGCCCACTCCTGTTGATCCAGCCATGCAATCATGGAGAGGCTCCGTGTTTCTCTTCGTCACCGCCCCCCTTCGCTCTGTCTTTGTCCAGTGTCCAGAGAGCCCGGGGGGGTGGGGGTGTGTGTTCAGAGGGGTTATAGTCTCTCGATGTCCTTGTACTTCTTCCGCAGTATGGACACCTGGTCTTTGAACAGTACCGGGTCCAGCCTCATCTGAGAGTGGACCAGGGGCATGGTGCCAAACCAGCTGGCAAACTTGTTCATGCAGGTCTGACGCTGGGCAAAATGGTCCGGGTCGGCCCAGCGAGACGCCCGGGAGCTCTGGAGGGTGAGAAGGAGGGTGAGTGAGTGAGTGAGTGTGAAAGATTGAGTGAGAGTGAGTGTGAAAGAGTGAGAGAGTGAGTGAGAGAGTGAAAGAGTGAGTGAGTGTGAAAGAGTAAGTGAGAGAGTGTGAAAGAGTGAGAATGTGAGAGAGTGAGTGTGAAAGAGTGAGTGAGTGTGAGTGAGTGCATGTGAGAGAGTGAGTGTGAGAGAGTGAGTGGGTGAGTGAGAGTGAGTGTGAGAGAGTGAGTGAGTGTGAGAGAGTGAGTGAGTGTGAGAGAGTGAGTGAGTGAGTGTGTGTGAGTGAGTGCATGTGAGAGAGTGAGTGAGTGAGAGTGAGTGAGTGTGAGTGAGTGCATGTGAGAGAGTGCGTGTGAGAGAGTGAGTGAGTGAGAGAGTGAGTGAGAGAGAGTGAGTGAGTGTGAGAGAGTGAGTGAGTGAGTGCATGTGAGTGAGTGAGAGAGAGAGAGTGAGTGAGTGAGCGAGCGAGAGTGAGCGAGTGAGAGAGAGAGAGAGCGAGTGAGTGTGAGAGAGAGAGAGTGAGTGAGTGTGAGAGAGTGAGCGAGTGAGAGTGAGTGCATGTGAGCGAGTGAGAGAGAGTGAGTGAGTGAGCGAGCGAGAGTGAGTGAGTGAGAGAGAGTGAGTGTGAGAGAGTGAGTGAGTGTGAGAGAGAGAGTGTGAGAGAGTGAGTGAGTGTGAGAGTGAGTGAGTGAGAGTGAGCGAGTGAGAGTGAGCGAGTGAGAGAGAGTGAGTGTGAGAGAGTGAGTGAGTGTGAGAGAGTGAGTGTGAGAGAGTGTGTGAGAGTGTGTGAGAGTGAGTGTGAGTGTGAGAGAGTGAGTGAGTGAGAGAGTGAGTGTGAGAGAGAGAGAGTGAGTGAGTGTGAGAGTGAGCGAGCGAGTGAGTGAGTGAGAGAGAGTGAGAGCGAGCAGTGCAAGGAAAAGAGAAACCGATAAGAAATGAATAATGCATCACAAATTATTCTGACCTTTTAGAGCCTGTTGTAAATATTCATGAGTGTATATAAATTGAAGGCCACATTGCAAAAAAACAAACCACATTTCAATTTAAATTCACACATGACTGATGATCTGGTTTAACAGCCAACACTATTAGGGTTTAAGTGGTGCGATATGTCTAAAGGACATAAGCTTCTACCATAATGAGGAGAAGCACGGGTCCCTGTCTCTTCAACACTGAGCATCAATGTACAGTTTAAAGGCGTGTATCGTGAGAGAACAACACCTAGCTGGATTTAACAGTCTCCTAAAAGTCACGGCTCTCCTTCATGTTACTGAATAGCTTCTTCTTTTTCTAATCTACGTGATAAATTGCCACCAACAGTCTGCATCCTTCAGGTGTTTCTCTCCACAACATCTCAACAGGCTTCAAGTAACACATGCTGTATTGTCTCTCTTAGAAATAGTGCCTGTTCTACCTTCAGGCAGACTATAAAATGAACTAGTTTCACGGGATAAATGTTCCGCCTCACCTGTCCCATCATGGTCTCCTTGTATTGTTTCTTCTGGGTGACCTTGATGGGCGGTAGTTTAGACACAGACGACACCAGAAAATTCATCAGAATGTCCTCGCAGTTTGACATCTGGTCGACCATGCTCTTCAGACTGGCCGGAAGGTAGGTGGTGTACAAATAGTGGTAGTATCTAAGGGAGAACATAAAAGGAGAGTGAATTGTGTTAGCGCGGCACTACAGGGAATCTGAATGTCAGCTGGAGAGGAGTGAACGTGGCAGTACTTGTGATAGATGGCAGCCCCGGTCAGCACCATGGAGTAGTCGTTGGTCCATTTGGAGGTGTAGCCCCAGCGCTCCTTGTTGCTGTCCCAGAAGTGGCTGCGGGCCGGGTAACCGACAATGCGGTCTGGGAAACTTAGCCACACCGTGAAGGCAAAGTCCACCTGGACCGAGATCAGAGAGACACAAAGAGACAGGGACGACATGAGGCCAGGAAACCAGAAACACATCCACTGTGTCCAGTGGTTACACAGTTATTATCAAGAACTTCTGCAGCATGTTTGATTTCATAACAATGGCCGTAAATGTAAGTTTTCTGGCAGTCTGACCTCGGTGGTGGAGAGCACGGTGTCCTCGTCCAGACTGAGCACAGCGTCGGTGGGGATGGTGTCGTAGGGCAGGAAGCGGCTGCTTATCACCTGGTGTGATTTGCAAAAAACACAGACGCTCAAGCAACATGTGACTGGTTGCTAAAAGACGGTAAAACGTTTTACCGTGCAGCTCAACAACAACAAGCAGCGTATCATACAGAAATACAGCATTTCACTGACCGCTAAGTCATCAATACTAAGGGCAGGAAGGCTGTAGCTTTAAATGAAGAAACCCTGACAGGGAAAGGTTTTTAATCACTTTCATTATTTCATCTTGATGAATTCATAAAAACATGTTCTTACATGTAGATGAATTCATTCTTTTCAACTGAAGGCTTTGAGTGTTGACTGTGAAATGGCTTGTTTTTTGTACCTTGCTTTCTCCTTCTATAACAATGACAGGAACCGAGGTGACAGGCCAGCGGTGCTTGGCAGGAAGAGGTTTGTCACAGTTCCACAGAACGATCACCTGCACAAAAGGGAAAATAGGTAAAAGCTTAGTCATCCCAACATGTTCATATTCATATTCTTTCTAATGAGAACTATGTTACAATAGCAGTGTATTAATGGTTGACAATCCATGTCTGACTTATAAATATATGTACAGATCAAAACCTCCACAATGAGGCCGCTTTTGTCCCAATTCAAAGCTCTTTTTTAAAATAATTTAGTCCCTATTTATGTGGAAGACGTCTTCTTTCTACTGCAGAACTATTTTCAGAAACTGTCACACCGCCTACAGTTACGTGACAGCGACAAACTGCATCGCTGTTAATGTTAAAACAAAACGTGCCGCCGCCTTCATGCTATGCTGGCCATGCAGTTTTAAATCCAGGAACAAAAAAAACAGAAGCCACATTTATGGCGAATCTGCAAAATGCCAGGGGTGTACATATTTATTAAACACAGGACACTGTCCCTTTTAACATCTTAAAACGGCCTGATATGTATGAATTCACTGAAGAATGACAGTTATCGTGAACAATTCTGATGCCCGACAGCTGAACAGCTGTGCATTGAAATGATTCTGCAGGTAATGCTTTCACATTGCTGAAGGATAATAAGCATCTGTAAAGTGACGAGTGGCAGGGTGGCTCTATTGTGGCAGGACCGTTTGGAAACTATTTGGACAGGCTCCCTTCATCTCCAGCATGAAAAGGTTCGAAAAAGTTTCAAAAGCAGTTTCCAGCAAACACCGGTGATGTGATAAACCTCAGAAATGACACCGACACAGAGACAAACAGACCTTTTTTATCTGCCAAAGTAGCTCTGCTCACTGTTCTTTCTGTTTAACGTCTTAAAACACTCATCAGATAAAATGTCTCCGTTATATGGAGCATCTACTCACCTCGCATCAGAATCAAGCAGTCACCACTGCAGATCAGCTCAATCTGATCACAGCTTGAGTGAGTCATGTAGTGTGATGTGTTGGTGTGTTTATTTGAATTACCTGAGCGCAGTACTGGGATTTGGCCACAGCCACGAGGAGCTTCATGACCGGCTGGGACTGGGAGACCAGTGGGCTCACCACGTGCACGATCGCGGTGAACTTGGTGTACGGCTTAAGACCTGAGAACAGCCGGGACACGTCAATGGTGAGCAAAGTATTATCTGCATCGTGTTCACTCACACCGTAGTATCACTTCAGCATGGAAGCGGCAACAACCCTTCCAATATATGTTGAAGTATCATCATAGTTGTTTGGCATTACTGTCATACCCGTTTATTATCACAAATCTGAAACTGAACTGCACAAAGCTGAATTCTATCAATAAATAACAGCTCTTTGAGAGCTTCGAGCAGCTCTTAGTTGGTGCTTGTTTACTTCAAGCTGAGTTGACATACCGTGTAACTGAACCGGTCTAATTAGGCTTGGAGAGGAAACGGGGCCAGTTAGCCAAATCCCAATGTCAACATCGAGCCCTATATCGGCCCAATTAACCAGGCACAGATACAACATGGCAGGTCTAATTGGAGAGTTCCTCTGTGATAAATGGTGAATTAATAAAGACGTACTTCATTACGTGTCGCAATGCCACCGATTCACGTGACGAGTTTACGAGTATTCAACAGCTGTCACGCACCAGCTGTTCCAGTGCTCTGTCGTAAACGAAAATCAGTCTAAAACTTAGGGGGGGGGGGGGGGGGGGCATAAACGTGGTTCTTAGCATATAGCATATGCACGAGTGATTAACTGACCCAGTTTAGCGTAGTAGAAGGGGAAGTCTCCCAGGTACGTGGAGTACTGAGGCAGGGTGTAAAGCCCTCCGGGCAGACTGTTCCACATGAGGTTACTCCTGGAGTTGTGCTGCAGGACCCGGTCCTGGATGATCTGCAGAAACAGAGGAGGAGGAGATGATCCACATTTACGTCAATGTGGTCAATAGATTGCAATTGGTAAAATATCAATCAAATGTTCACAATACTTCCCGTGTGACATGTAGAAGAAAAAACAAAAGACCACACGGCTGAGATTGAGTATTCGGATGAGTGTTAACAGTGGTAAGATGTTAGTGGTAAGAGCTTACACGTCTGTTTACTTCAAACTAAACAATAATCACATCAGTCTTCTTCGCTGTTTGAAGGCAGACACTGATCCTCTGGCACTTCTCAAGCAAACAAAACAAAAAGCCTGCAGACTACAAATGAGTGGTTTTCATTATGCCGTCATGCCTTCGCATAGACAAAACATAAATTGAAGAATAGAAGTCAGCGGTAACATCATTTCAGCTGTTCCATAAGCCTGATACAAATTTTGAAGTTTATGTGTTTGTTTAGCTCAATATCACATACAATGCGTCGGTTTCCCCCCCTCCACCAGAGCCCTTAGAACGTGAGAGGATACCACGATGAAACACGGAGCGTTCTCTAAAGCACGGGGTAGTTGTTGGTCATAATCCCAAGCCAAGGCACTGACATCTCACCAGCCTCGTACTGCGGCATGTTTTAAGATACAGAGAGTAAACAGATGGAAGATCAGCTTCTTCGTGGGTGTAACTTTATCCCAGCCCTGCCTTCCTACCTCTTGGGACGAGGCCTCTGTAACACTATCTGAAGGACAGCAGCTAATGGGCTAACAACAGAGGTCCAGTGCCGATAGTGGCTGGTGAACTTAGGGATGCCCAGAAGCATGATTCTGCATTACTCACAGCCAGCCTTAACACATCCTCTCTGTGTTTTTCTGCCTTGCTCCCTTCATCCTTTTACATTGCTCCCTGCTCTCATCTGTGGCTGTTTGTAATTCTAGCCCAACAGCAGTGAGATAACCTGCTACTCAGCAGGAGGAAGACAGATAAATGGAATCCGACAGGAACAAACTACTGACATGATTGATAGCCGAGCCGCAGCAAGAAACAGCCTCAAATAAACACTACGGCAGTTTGACGGTGTATATATATCATCCCTATGGTTTTTAAATCTAGTCTGGAGCGGTTTCATTCTGGGCAATATGTCTGCAACGACACGGTCTGCACTTGTAAGATACAAAGTCAGTGCAAAGTCAATAACTGATGAACAGAACCGAGAGACTCGGAAAAATAAATCAACAATGGATTCACGCCGTATTTGTGTGCAATCAAGAGCAGTTGTTTTCCTACAGCTGAAAATAGCAGAATCACAGCAGTAACATCTGACATTTTCCAAATTACTGGATGCAACACAAACACAACAGATGGTACTGTAGTGAAGCGCAAGAACATCTCACACACAAATAAGTAACATTTCATACAAGCAGGCAAATTGTGTGCACTGTCACCTGATTTGAAGGATGTACATGTATCACAATTTCTACAACAATTTTACAAATATGCAATAAAATTGTAGGTGTGTACCTCCAGTGTGGTCAGTACTATCTTCTCCACAGAGTTGAAATAAGCCTCCCAGAGGAACTGGGTCTGGTGCCTCAGGGACAGGATCTTATCCGGGTGGATGGAGCGCACTGTTGACGGGATCTGTGAAAGAAAGAAATACATATTAGCATATTTACCCAGTGCCGAACCAAAACAAAAGACAGACGTCCTGTAGAAATGCACTGGGGATTGTCATTTTACCAACTACCGGTAAATGCAAGGGTCTGCAGAAAAAGTGCAAGTTCTGCCTCAATAACTATCTCAGCTGTCATATACAGGAAATCAGCCTCCAGGAGCTTTGGTCACAAACATTTTTATCCTGAAGAAAACGATGACTTGTGAATCCTCTGATGTAAAAGGACTTTAGTCTCCACCTCTCGGTTTCTACAGCAGCTGTACGTGCACCTACCTGTAGTAGCAGCCTTTCATCTCCAATCACGGCTGCCGTATTCCAGTCGATGATCTCTGAGAAGGGCAGCTCCCAGCCATTACTCAACATCACTGGCACACAGGCTGCCTGCAAGAGACACACACACACACACACACACACACACACACACACACACACACACACACACACACACACACACACACACACACACACACACACACACACACACACACACACACACACACGTTCGTTAATTTGATCAATTGTCTCAGAAAAGCTGTTCTGCGGAAACTGTGATGCTCATGACCAGTATCGTTGGTAAAAATGAAAACACACACCGGCAAGTAATAATGCAGCAATAAATAAATAAACATAGTTTGTATTTCTACTGGCAACAGTATAAAGACATATGAATGGCATATGGCCTGTGCTCCGCCAGCCCATGTCATCACTGTACAGAAAAACATCTCCATTATCAGGACAGCTGCAGAACCTTGATGACTAGGCAGTGCTGCTTCACAAAAACGATCATGATGTTCACTGGAAAAGAATAACATACTTGAACATTTAACCCCCCCCCCCCCCCCTGCGTCTGAAAGATAAATGAAATTGCACCAAAGTGTGTGTGTGTGTCCATGTTTGTGAAGGTCCATGTGCAAACATTTGTGCATGTTTGTGGCCTAAATGTGCAGCGTGGTGCCTGCAGCGCCCGTCCCTATAATCTGTTAAGCGGGGCACCGTTCACCGATTGGCCTCGGTCGCTCACTACACACGTGCACGTCCCGGCACAAGCGGCGCTCGTCTAATCGCCTCGCTGTCATTAGAGAAGGCAGCAATCTGCTGAAACGCTGCCGTGCTTTCGCTACCTAGCCGCTCTCACTGACCAATCGGCTAGAAGCTCCCGTAGCTCAATCCTCTCCCAGCTCATCACATTACACACAGAACAAACATTCATTCGTGCAACTCACTGCTGTGAGCTTCCTACACTGTGCGTAACGAGAGAATCAAAGCGACTCCAGCCTAATGCTCGTCCTAAAGATCTGCATTGCATCACCTGATGCTGCCAGATTAATCATGTGAAGATCTCCACTCCTGACTATTGCACTGCTTCCCATCTGGCCTGCAGGAATACTCACTTGAGCCAATGTAACTAATGCAGCACCCAAATGTGTGCCTGCTGCCCCCCCCCCCCCGCCCCCTTTCAACTACTGCGCTCCAGCATAAGGCTGAGTGAACAGACACAATAACACCTCCAGGCCGTGGTCCAGCCAACCTCTGCATGTTCCCTCAACTGCTTCATCCATCAGTCCGCTGTCCGACCTCGCCTCGGTCCTGCCGGCTCCCCAGCGGTGCAATTATCTCCCCATTCCAGTCGATAAAGAGGCACTGCCCATCTTCTATTGTAAACTCAAATGTCATCATTCTCTCAAAAATAAAAATCTCTCTCTTCCCGGACTATTTCTCTGCTGTTGTCCCAAGACTAGTGCTTACAGCACTTTGCACAAACATGACTCGCAAACATGACTTTGGTCACTGTGCGACGACAAAAAAGGGCATTTACAATGCTTTTCCACTCTTCTTCGCTGGTGTTAACAAGCATTGCCTAGACACCGTTTAAATCTGCCTCCCAAGTGTCCTGCAGCGTCAATGAGAGGATGGACCATTCAACACAACAGAGGTTTATGTTCAGATACCCGCTCTGATCATAAATAGCAAATACTCACTCGCGGTATAGTCATTTACTTAACGTATGTGTTTTATTATCATTTAGCTACCTGCATTGGGATTTACTGACTAATAACACAACTTTTGTTTTGCAGAATCAATATATTTTAAAGGTTTATATGCCACTAAAATGTGGCATGCCTTGCACCTCCATCGCCAGCAAACGGTAATTCAACAAGAGAAGAGAAAATGTTTTTATTTGTATTTTTAAAAACACAACTACATGAAGCTGTTCATTAAACCCATTCTATAGCTATGGTCTGAGCCTAAAGCACCGTCACTAAAGAAGCTTTAACATATCGGTCCACCTTAAGTGAATAGGCCGATTGAGTGACTGAACCAATAAGATAGACGGGCTCAACGCCATCGGGAATCAGGGACACTGGTTGAAGGCGGTGCCGGGATTAAACAGAGTAAGTGTAATGTTAAAGGAGAGGATATGATGACTCGAGGGTGTGGGTGATGAAACTTAAAGAAATGGAAAAAGCAGGACCAGAATTGAAAAGTAGAAAACATCGAGAGAGAGAGAGGAAAAATGTCCGGAGCAGCAGTGAAGACACTGAGTCAGAGGCAGCTGTATCAACACATTCACACAATGACTGGCAGTGGGTGAGAGAGCTAGTAGCGCAGCACATCACTTTTTCCACTTTCAACTGCTGATTAATGGCTTTGTTGTTTGGTCACCACAGCTTCAGGGCTGACGACGACAAGAGTTCAGCTCAACTTGTGTTTGGTCGTGATGCTCAGCTGCCAAAACCACCCTCACTGATATCGACGCATCAAAACTGAAGCACTTTAAGCACAAGGATCTATGTGGGGCCACCTTTGATTTGGAGTTTAATTGGGTCCAAATATTGCAGCGGTTCCTTCAAAATATGACATATTAATATAAGTACCTGTACGGTTGCACCCACTGAAAAAGAAATCCTATTTTTGAGAATCCCAAAACCCCTCAAAGATAGTTTCTTCTTTGTGGTCTTTACTTTATTCGTTCATATAAAGCAACATGAGAGAAAGAGTAGCAGATTGGTGTGCATCTTCTGAGTCGTCATAACGCACCGACCGTAACATATTCTGATTGACTGACAGCTCAGCCCAGCAATAAGGAGCAACGTCTGCATGCGCGTCACCGACCTGCAAAGCCTCCAAGAAGCGGAAGGAACCCAGCCGCCGTCCTCGAGGTACCAGACAGAACGTGGAGTTGTACAGCATCTCTCTGTAGTCATACCTGTAGGACGACAGCAATGAAGAGAAGGCATCAGGAACAGAGAATGTGTACTCACAGTGTACAGTGTACTAAAAGCAGCAGAGGAGAGAACAGAGAAGGCACCCTCGAACCACGGAATACCTGGAAAGCGTACTTTCAGGAAAAAAAAAAACCTTAACTTTGATCTCGACTCCTCTCGTCTTCCCTCCTCCCCACCCTCCCTCTGTGAACCCCTCGCCCTCTCACCTGCACATCTCAACAGCTCTCCCTCTGTCCAATCTAAGCCTCAGTCAGCACTAGCTTGGATTAAGGAGCTGCTTGGAATTCCTTCGGTGTCAATATTACATGTGTGCATGCGAGAGTGGATCTCTGTGTTGCCTGGAGTGGGTTTCATTAGAGAGGACGGAAAGTTTGCACAGTCTATTTCTCAGTTCGTTACTTGACACTTTTCAATGCTATGCCTCATGTGCATTGATCTGAAACACATTCTAATGAAAAATGTATCCCAAAAAGGTGGCTGGCAAGTATACACTTCTGTATAAACGTGGCTGTTTTTAGTTTTTTCCCCCAATTGCCAAGTCATTAATGGAGCAATAAAGAGAAGCTTTGTCTTAACCCTAATATTTTAGGGACTGCTGCAGGCACTCAAGGCAGCAAACTAAATGTATACTAGTATAAAAGGAATATACACAAAGACACGAGACAGAGTTGATTCCCACGTCGCCATTTTTGAGCAATCTTAAAAATTCCAATACATCCAAATACAGACCCGTCGTTCTTCACCACACGCTGTCATGTTCCACATTGAAATCTGCTGGGTTTAGGTTTTGACAATGAGTGTTTACCGAATGTCGAGCAAAGGATTTTTGAATTCTTGAAATGTGACATCTAACGTTTCTCCTGGTGTATAAGCATCTTTTCATTTGCTCTACTTCTCTGCATGGCCTTAAGAGCACATGATGGAATTCTGTTAGGCACAAATCAAACACAAAGTCGTGTTCTCTTGTTCTTCTACAGTTTATGGGGGTCGAAAATGAGTGTAAAAATATCAACTGCAGTGTTAAATCAACGTTTGGTGATTATGCAATATCTATATCTGGATAATCCCGCTTTAGACTACACGTTTACAGTTAACAGCCACCACGGTGAGTTTAGAGAAGCTCAACAGCCATAAAAAAAAAAAAAAGCATAAAAGCAACAATTAAGCTTGATGCCATCTATAGTAATAAACTGTAATGTATCAGAAATCCATTATCCACGAGCACATATTAGCCGGCTAAAGTAAACACTAAAGGCCGGGCCGCCTCCCAGATGCTGCTCTGATCTGTGCGTTCATTACGAAACAACAATGCGATTCACCAGTTTGACTCCATCATAGCTACGTGACAGGCTATTGTTTAGCATAACAAACAAATAATCCAGCCAGAGGCACAGAATAACTGACCCCCTCTTTTTCCAGGCCTATTAAAACTAAAGTATAGGTCCATATCTGGACCCTGGCTGGCCGTAAACCTCCCATCCATCCCATTTCCTGTCAGTGCAAACTGTCAGAACAGACCAGATGTTCCTCTTCCTGCATACCTCCATTCTCCACTTGTCTTCCAGATGGCTGCCTGTGGGGAGGAGCAGCCTCCCCGGTATGCTACCGCATGTCACTGGAGACGTTAAGGATGAGCGTTCAAAAATATCAGCTCCCGTCTCGGGGTGCATTTTTCTGTTGTTTTTTTTGCCCGTACAGGTGCGGTAGATGTTCCACAGACTGGTCTCATTAGCAAAAAGAAGGCTAGATGTCAGTGAGGAGGAGTTAGTCACACCCTGCATGTCACAGCGATGTCAGTGATCAGCTCTACATGATACGAGGTAAATCCATGCTCGTGCCAGATTCTTCCCCCACCCCCCCCCCCCCCAACATGCAGATGGCTGCTGGTGAGCAGAGCAGTCTCACAGCAGCAGATCCCTCATCACTGAGTAATCACACCTCCCTATTGTGATACAGTGCAGAAATAATAGAATAAACGCTGTAAAAGCTTACTAAAATTAATATTATGGATATTATCAATACCGCAGGACGAATATGGAGATACACTATTGTTCAACAACAGGCTCTGCACCATCATTATCTAATGTAGCATCATTATTGCCCTTGAAAAAAATATTTTCGTGCACATTATCATGAAGAAAATGTCACCATATAATGTAAAAAAAACAAAACAGAACAGGTATCCCCCAAGCATACCAAAATCTATTTAAATGAGTTATCTTGATCATCCTAAAGTGAGATTATTTAAATAATTAAAGCAAGCTGTAAAACAGTGTATCCCACTGTAGAGCTGTGCACAGGAGAGGAGTTCACCCCAACCAACTGTTCGGTGTGAGCACACTGTGGGTATGTTTCTTGACCACGCAGTCGCTCCTGGTTAGAAACTACCATCATGTAGAGATGATAGATCTTTTACATGAACACTGAATGTGTTTGTGAGGGAGAGAGAGAAAGAAAGACAGACACGGAGACAAGTAGAGTCGGGTCCACTTCTGGTTTTTGCCGTTCCGGTCCCAGTGTGTAAGCTTAAAGGAATACTTCACCCACCAAATGACCATTTTGTTTTTCAATATCAATCAGTAAAAACGGCCAAAAACTGATGAAATCCTTCGTGAACTTAAGTAAATTGAGGCCAAATTTAACAACAGCAAAATTATAAAGATCTGTTGACTTCACCACCACATCGCGTATCAATAATCAAACTGTCTATTCTGGGACATATATACATTTTAACAGTGAAATAGTAAACATCACCTTTTGTTTTCTCTACATAAACCTATTAATTCAAGGATCATTCAATAATTGTCGCATAAAAAGGAACTCTGTGTGATTCACTGAAAGAGAAAAACAGGATAACAGGAAGAGAGCTGGGTCAAAAAAAAAGATCAACCAGTCTCCTAGCAACAAGAATGGATGGTGTGAAAAATAAATGCATGTCTCAGTCCGTCAAGAGCCCGGAGAGACTCAGAAGAACAGTCCAAGTGTTTGTCTCTCATCATCTGTGTGGACCACACACATTCACAACACAACTCAATCAGAGGAGGCCTTCAGTCATGAACAGCAGGCTCCCCCCGAACCGGCTCCTTCTTCTACATAAGTGAGCTGAACTGTGTATCAAAATATATGGTATCAGATACCATCATCAATAGTTTAACCTCTTGTGCCTTCATCTGTACCACGATGCACAACATGTCCAAAGAGGGGCCTCAGTAGTGTCGTTGAATTAAACACAATGCTTAGAAATGTTCCTTTGAACAATCCAAAATGATTTCCAGACAGAGAATATGCCAAAGCCTGGATTCTTGTAAATCTACTGCCTCCAGTTCATTGTGCAGCCATCAGTCATCTTGGTCACAGGAAGAATCCTCAACGACTGGGAATACCCCAAAGACGAACTTCAGAGGAGGGAAAATGAAGATGGCAACTCTAGTACCATCTCGGCTCTCTCACCCGTAAAGACGTCTCATCTCATTTTCCGCTTCCTCTTCTCTGTCACGTTTCAGCCGAGCTGACGTTGCCAGGACTGTGAGTTGAAGCCAGAGGAATTCCAGCCTGAAAGGCACCGTGTGAAAGTGACTGTCGTCGGATGAGAAAGGAAAAGACGGAGAAAAAAAACAAAACAGCGGTTGACAATCGCCTGCTGTATCTGAGCCCCACACAGCCAGAGCCACACACACATAAAGCCTCAGTTTGATCACGACACACATCAGAGTGACTTGAATAGCTCGGGACGCTGCCGGACCCTGTCAGACCGGCCGGCTTTCTTTCCCCCTGACAGGACGGCGCACCGAGAGGTGGACATGTGCGACAGGCCCAAAGGGGTGACAGGCCCAAAGGAGGGAGAGCTAGCGTGCTTTGTTCACGCACGCAGACGAGCATCAAATGGAAACAAATAAACCTCCCGTTCCGCAAGACTTGCATTAGACCTCGTATGCAAAAATCATAGATAAGTAGTGGTTTGTGGTTTGAGGCCTCAAGTTCTGCATTTTGGCCAGCACCATTATGGGTTTTGGCTGCGGCCAGCTTGTTTTTTTCTTTTTGCAGCCAGTGAACAGAAGAGGCCATATTTGGACTGCGGACGAGTGACGCAGAGACACCGTGGTAGCGACCTGTCAATCACAAGGAGCCCCGCCCTAAAGCATACCCTGCCTTATGGTCAATTTGCCTCTAAATGGGAACATAATCTACTAAATCAACATCATGCTGTATTGAAGAAGACTTGAAAGGACTTTCATAAAATCAGACTTATTTTTTGCAACCAGAGGAGTCGCCCCCTGATGGCCAGTAGAGAGAATGCAAGTTTAAGGCACTTATGCATTTGGCTTCACTTTTGAGAACCGGAGGTTGCCGCCTCGTAACGATCAACACTCACACGCTGTGTTTTCATAATCACATGACTGTTCCGATCTCCATGACGCGATAAAACGGCTGCTGGAGATGTCGGGTTAATGAGCAGCCCGCACACTCGTGTTCCACGGGGTTCATTAGTCATCAAGATGAATATCAGAAAGGAGACAGACTGGTATTAAAAGAGTGCATCGGGCCTCTGAGGATTGTGGGCACATTCGACCTCAGCAGCGGTTTTATGGGATCTGGTACACTCATCAAAAACAAGAAGCCCCCCCCCCAGAGAATATTAGATTTTTCTCTGCGTGAGTGTGTGAATTAAAATGTCACTGTGATACCGCACAGATACCGCACAGAGGGGAGGGGGTCTCGAGCTCGGCCATAGTTCTACATGACCCCAGGTTAATTCACCTAATTACTCGGCTTTGAATCTTCCATCACACTTCTTTTTCTTGTTCCCCCTCTTATGTATTCATCCATCTTAAGCCCTCTCTTAACCAGCAGAACCAGAAAGCAAAAAAAAACAACCTTTCATCTCTACAAAACATCCCTCCCTCAAAATGGAGTCGTACACCCCCCTCGAGTTAGTTCCAGTAAGCGCAGAACATACTGACCAAAACACACAGATTGATCAACATCCATCCAGAGATGTTGCTGCTTGATTCCCCTGAATCCACCAGGAGTTGGGAGGAAGCGGCCCACATCTCTAATCAGCCATTCATCGGCTTGATGAGGCTGATGAGAGGGATGCTTTGAAGTGTTCTCCGGATGCCAAAATACCACAACAAGGGAGTGTTGGAGATAATGAAATGAACCCGTTAATGGAACAGCCATTAGCGCCGAGAACGTCACGGTTGACTTGTAAAGTCAGGCAACATAAAGATGTCAGTCAGGCACTTCGGGATCAAACTAGTTGGCCTTCAGTGGCCAGGGAGAGACTTGTGAATGAATGCGAAGTGTTGTGCATTTACTTTGAACGTATCGTGTATTTCCAACCAGGACATTGCTTTTGTAGCAAACCCTAAAAAAGGGGAAAAGGGAATTGTCGAGAGCTGACAAACTCACAGATTTCTTGGTCAAAAATCAACAACATGGCTCTGGTAAATGGCACACTAAGGATGAATGAAAGTCCCAGTCAATGTGGCTCATTCAGAACCAAAAGGTGAAGGTTGAGCAGAATAATCGGAGCCGTCCCTGAGCTCGAGAGATAGGGCCTCGCTGCTGCTGCTGCCGCCGCACCGGCTGTTCTGCATGAGAGATAAGTCCGGGTCAGGAATGTCTCTGATCTGGGCCAAGCAGCGACGGATGAAGGGAAGAGATACAAGGATGTGAGGAGGCCGATCGTGATGAAGAGGACAGAGGGATTGAATGACACAGAGGTGGAGAGTGAAGCAGAGGGGGAAAACACAAAACGAGTGATGAATGGATTGCGAACCAGCGGCGGGCGAAAGGGCAGAAACACGAGAATACCGGAGGCCAACGAGGACGGAATACAGACGGGGAGGAAATCAGCAAAATGAGGAACAAAGCTGTGGATGAAATAGATGGTTATATATGAATGCATCAGCATGTGGACCGATATATATTTTTGTTTTTACTAGGGTGAAGACTCCTGTCAGCTCCGAGACAGCCTCCTGCCTTTAATGGCAGAGCAATGTGACAACAGCTGTGACGGGGAGAAGAAGGCTTTGTAATGTCTCTCTAAGTTCAGAATACGGGATGCTGTCAACTGAATTTGCCATCAACGCACCATCAAATGGACTTGTGAGCCGTGTCTGATTTGATCCAATCCATCATGCGCAGAGGCAGGGGGGGGGGGGGGGGGGGGGAGAGAGAGAGAGAGAGAGAGAGAGAGAGAGAGAGAGAGCGAGAGCGAGAGATTTAGATTAAAGCCTGCCTGCTGAGGAGAGCATCTGTGTGGACTGAGAGGCCCGTTTTGAAGCATTTTGTGAGATTTGGTATATCGGATAGCGGTCGTGCGGGGGGAGCGTGAGTAATAAGGGGGGGTCCATATGCCAGTTATGACCAAGGACACCACGAGGGATAATATAAAGCCGAATATCCAAAGGGGGTCAGCTGAGGTCAGTGGAGGTGGATCATCGAAACTGTCCCCGCCAAATGTCACACAACCCTCAGAGGCAAGATACAATGTTAAAGTTCCAGCTCACTGGAAACCATCTTAAAGAGCAACATTTCCCTCAGAAAGAGAAAGTAGTTCCAGTGGAAACGAACGTTGAACACACCGGTGATCAGTAGATATCCAAAGAGACAAATACATTGTTTTTGGAAAGATGTTGCTGCCAAATGTTAGAAAATTTAATTATGTTTGTGAAAAGACAGGGGAGGAGGAAGAAATGGATGAACGGATATCTGGAAACTTAAACTAAAGTGGATGTATAGACACCACTAGAGGTAAGTGAGGTCCTCTTATTTGTGGTGAACAAACGCTTAAAATTATTTATTTTTTTAAACACAAGAGAAAGAGAGAAAATGGGAGTTCATCCAACCTGCTGATGACGGAAAGCCTCAAATGCACTGGGAGAAGAATGGCTATAGGCCCAAAGCTACGATGAAGTAATGAAGTGGTGAAAGGAGCGACTTCATTCTGCTGCCGAGAGAGTAAATGAGCGTCTCGCCAAGTCAAGCCGCTAAAAAACCAAGTGTAAACAGTCTTTTCTCTCTCAAGAGGCAGAAGATGATTACCTCACAATTAAGAGACCACAGAGGAGAGAAGCCCCATTGCCTCAGTGACGGAAAGAGAGATTACAGGGTGGCGGCGGTACTAATGATGATGGGGAAGGGATGAAAAAAATTAAAACACTGCAGTTTATCCCAGAGGATACACAAAATTGCAGGAACTATCGGAAATGTGTGACACTTGGCTAAATACAAACGCTTGGCTTGTACGACACGTGAATGGCGTTTACGACCTGGACTGGCATCTCTGGAAGTCGTTCTCACGAAGGCTTGTATTGAATGGAGGGTCTGAGGCAGCCGAGTTCCTCTGCATCCTCTCAGACACAGACCGGTCCAGAGCAACGCTTCACCATCTGGTAATGAATTCCACGGCCAGCAGTGCTCGCTGCTGCGGGCAGGTAATTAGTTTGAACAGCGGGAAAGATCAAAGACAAACACTTCCTGGCCTGCCCTCAGGCTGTGACCTCACAAGGGGAAGTCACAGATTTCACCGTGTGAGAGAGGGAACCAAACTGTGTTGAGCTTAGTCAACACAATGAGAGTCCAAGTCAGTTCAGTTTGAATCAGCAGCAACTTTTCCTTTTGATAAAACAGCTTTGAGTCTCTGGCATGATTCACCTGTTCAGCTATTCTGTTGCTGTTCTCGACTTCATTTGGTGAATTCAACATTAATGTCTAAATGGTCACTTAATCAGTTAAAGACTGCAACAAAGAAGTTGAATAAGGCCCTGATTTCATGGAAGAGTTGAGACTATCACATACTGAGGGTTATCTTCATGCGTGCCGGAGCTTCCCTTCTACTCAAAGAGCAGATTAAAGCCCTTATCTGACAAAGTGGAGTCCAAAGAGGACAGCAAGAGATAGCATATCACACAGTGTGTGTGTGTGTATGTGTGCCACTTTTATCTGATGATCCAAGCCAGTACCCAGCCACGCCCCACAACATGGTGGTTGGTAATTTCTGTGTGGTTACACGAACACAGCCCAACATGGTCCCCGACGGTGACGCAGCTCCAGAGTCCCTTCGAGAAAACTCGAGGACAACCAACTCATCAGAGTCAGCTCCTCTACAGAAATAGGGGCTATGTATTATTGTCCTGTAATCCCTCTCCTCCATTCCAAAAAGTTATACGTGGGCTTGGCAGGTCTGTTCTCCACACTGACTGAGGGATTAACAGCCCATAGGATTTGGATGGCCTTGATTTTAAAGTGCCGCTTAATTTTGCATGTAGCTCTCACAACATACTTAATTGTACATGAGGGATAATTGAAAAAGCACCCCCCCCCCCCACCGTTATGCCGAGCAAACAACTTATCGGAGTGTTTGAAAGCACTGTAAATGTGCCTCGTGTGTCGTCTGCCTCGCCCTCTCTTGTTGTCTTTACCGAGCAAATGACAACGGGTTAAAGACTCCAACACACACCTTTGTCAAGCAGTGCCATTTGTAGTTACTCAGAAAAGTTAGGCAGCTAAATAAACAATATATATACATATATATATACAAATATACATATATATATATACAAATATACATATATATACAAATATACATATATATACAAATATACATATATTGCTCAGTTATCTGCTTTCCTGCGTTTGTTTCCATAGGTATCACTTAACACTAAATGTTATTGCTGGACCCTCGTGTACACGGTCACCGTGTGTTGGTATCTAAAGGTCTTCACTTTCATACAGAAACTGGCCAAACAACACACATGAAACAGTATTTAAAACACTGACCATTCCCAAAATGATCGTGCGGTCGTGTAAATGTCGGCACAGTGCAAACATATAATCTGTGTGGAGAGGTTTGTGGTTCACCAGCCTCTTTCACTGCATCATTCAGGGCCAACGGTTTAGTGGCCGAGCGGAGTTACAAAAGGACAGCGACTGGAGAAGCCTTCCAGAAAAAAGGGGATCTGTTCATAAACTGAAGACACGGAATTAACCACTGCATCGCAGACCTTAAAGAGCCCTGATGCACCGAGCCTGTTGGGCCCCACAGGTGTGTCATTATGGGATTCTGACCAAACAGGGCCTGAAGTTTTAGGAATGTGTACGGTGAGCAAATAAGTAGCGGAGGCAGTCGATGAAAGAGCTTTCTGACTAGCTATTCAGCCTTTTATGAATCAGACATTTCACCCTTTTAGTGCGATCGTATTTCATGTTCTGCCTCGCCCTCTCTTGTTGTCTTCACCGAGCAAATGACAACAGGTTAAAGACTCCAACACACACACACACACCTTTGTCAAGCAGTGCCATTTGCAGTTACTCAGAAAAGTTAGGCAGCTAAATAAACAATATAGGGCATATGAAGAAACTCAGAGATCAACCCCCCCGATTATCATTTTGCCCAAGCTCTGTAAAGCCTGCATCAGGTTGGCCGGCAGCCCTCTGCCAGGGCCTTTGGCCAATACTGAGGATTAAAACCCTGCAAGTCTATAAATACACCTAGCGGACCAGCGGCAGCACCCAGCCAGCTACTGCACTCACCTCGCACTGCTGGGTGGCTGGCATGCCTTTTCCTCCTCTCATGCTTTTTAGTCCGGGAGCCAAAGCCTGATTTTTTGATGAACCTTGTTTTGTCGGATAAAGTTTTTTTTTTTTCTGTTTCTTGTAGCTTAGGGGTACCTCTTCAAAATCCAGGAGGGTGCTCGGTGATATCCCTTGAGCATTTTGAGATATTAACCCTTTCATGGCCAAATCACTAAAATCACACAAAAACCAAGATTCATGACATTTCATGCAATATATTGAAGTAACAAATCAAATTAGCTTTTTCTAGTGTTTATTCATACAAAGGGTGATGTAAAAATGTCTTGCACTACAAATCTATGAATATTAACCCTTTCAGGCCATGCCAGCAAAACCGTTTTGGTAGCAGGAGTTATTTTCAACATTACACAACTTGAATGAAACTTTAGTGACTTCCTTTTTTTTTTACAATGTTTATTTTGATTTTAGAAATTTAAGACATAACAAGACAATAAGGACAAAATACAATACCAATACCAAACAGAATAACACTCAAAAACAACAGCAGTAACTTCCTGGTTAGGACACATCTTGCAGTCTGGTATTAGGATCTTGAGCATCCTACCATGAAACATGCACAGAACATTGTGCATGGCAAACCATGCTCTTTACAGCTGCATTTCTTGGAGTTGCAAGGGGTGTTACTCTTGCAGCCACATCGGATCATCTTTAGAATATAGTCTGGCACAAGTTTGGTGTCCTCTGGTAGGTGGGTTGGAATTAGTGACCTGTTGCATTTGTCTTTCTTCCATCCAAATTCCTCCGGGTTCTGTACTATTGACTGATTCATATTGAGGTTTCGCCACAGGTATGCTTGGAAGTGGGCCCTCTTAACATTTTCAACGAATGCTTCCTTTGTTGGAGGTAGAGCAGCTAGATTAGGTGCAGACATGTGGCCTTTCCCATTCTTTTTTCCCCAGACAAGTAGCCTTGTGTGCGACATGTCTGTGCTCTCTGTTACGCCATAACAGGCTGAGATAAAGGCAGTGGCTTGATTAAGGACTTGCTGGAATGGTGCATCCAAATTGCCAATGGCCGATAGGTCGTAACCAGCTTTCAGGGCTTTGATGACAGAGCCTTTCCCCACCCCGTAGTAAGACGCTACAGTGTCACATCCCGAAATGGCATGGGCTGGTAAAAGATGTTCAACAATTTGTGTCTGCTTGGCCAGTGTTGACTTGATGTCCACTATTACTCTTTCCTTTCGTGGGGATTCCATGATGAGGGGTACATCCAGCCTTGCCTCATGGTAATGGTGAAGGAGTAGGACAAACACATCTGTATCATCTGAAACCACAGTGATTTGATGGGCTTCTCCAGCACACCTCAGGACCTGTTGGACAATGATGGTGTCAGCTTCTTCTTGTTGTTTCTACAAGTAGTGGCCGGCCCTGGGAGTGACCGAAAAGAGAGAAATCTTTGTCGACAGTCAGCATGGTACCGGGCATCTGCAGCATGTAGGTCACTAATTGCCCCCTGAAGACGGTGTTGGACACTTTCCGCAACATCATCATTTCGTTTTCCACAAACTTCTAAGAGAGACTTTTTGGTTTCCACTTCTCTGAATAGGTATGCAGCCCTCCATCTGGAGGGGTTCTTCTTGTCGACATTAAGATTGCAAAACTCACCACAGAAAACACAGTGCTTTTGAAAATCAAAACATTCAGCTGACCCTCCTGACCGTGAGCGCCTGGTCACCTTGCAAGGAACATTTGATTCAGTTTCTCCGGGCCTCTGACGTTTGTGCCGTTCAATGTAAGTCTTTGAGGTGTAACTTGAAACACAACTTTTATGGCATTTCAATGTGGTTTCATTGTTGTTATCTAATGCTTCTTGAAGCTCAAAGTGTTTTTCATCCCCATATATCTTACTACACTGGATAATGTTTGTTATTCTGACTGGTCCTGAAGATATCAATGGTTCCGTCTTCGCTTGGCAGTTGAACTTCCAAGTGAAGTAACACTCCTCAGGCACTGGATCCATAACCAACTCTGTAAATAAAATGTTAAAATTTGTTAATATATAAAAAAGGGTTTATACATTTCCCTGTGTGATTTTCACTAAAATGTTGTCTCGATCAGCAGACTTACTCAATTGAACAGCTTGTTATTCTCTTCGCAGGTGAACCTCCAACAGAACACTTCTGAATCCATAACCAATCTCACTGCCAGCTTTTACAGTGTTTTTACCTTGTTTTTTGATGGCAGCTGTTGTAAGCAGTGACCAGTTGTAAACAAAAAATGGTCTTAAACGAAGCACATGGCTGTCTTGTAATTGGAAAAAAACAAAAATGTGACAATACAGGCATACACAGACACAATGCACTCACTATATGAATTAACTGAGTGTTTTTAGCTTGTAATAATCACTGTAGGCAACAAATTATATGCATTTAAATCAAGTATATTGCATGAAATATCATAAATCTAGTTTTTGCATGATTTTGGGCAAGAAGGGGTTAATATCTGAAAATGCTCAAGGGATATCACCGAGCACCCTCTTGTATTTTGAATACGTATCCCTAAGCTACAAGAAACAGCAAAGAAAAAAACTTTATCCGACAAAACAAGGTTCGACCCCACGGCTCCCGGACTATTTACTTTGTCCCTCCGCCTTGCTACTTGTGTTCCTACCCCCCCTCCCCCTCCCACTCTCAGTTCATCTCCCACTCTTCTGTGTCTCTCTCTCTCATCGCTCACTCTATCCATCTTGTACTCTCTCGCTTGGCAGGGCCTCTTGATTGGCAACAAGCTGTGAGAGGGCTTTCAGTTGGAGGTTTTAAAATTGCATCTGACTGGCCTCCTGCTGGAACTTTTCTTCTCTCCTTTGGCTGCATCACAGACTTGTGTACACACAGCGGCTGAGTGCAGATGTCTGAGGGAGTGTAGTGGAGAGGGAAGCAAAAAAAAAAGTTGACTCTACCTACCGGCTGGAAAAAAAGCAGTGTGACATCCGTTAAAAAAATTCACTCGAGCCGATGTAAAAATCATTAATCACAGGACATTTATTCTTGCAAGAAGGAGACAGAGTTGATTCACATACAGAATATGCATCAAGGCTGCTCCAAGATCTGTCTCCGAGCCTCTGGTATATATACTGAGTAAACAGTGTACTGGCACAGGGTAATATACGTCACAAAGGATAACACACACAAATTGCCTCCATATCACAGGTAAACAAGCCAAAAGGAGACATGATGTAGTTTACTTGCGACACACAAATATGTGAAATATAACGCTCTATCAATCCAGATCACTCCAGCATGAAATGTAAACGACAACAAGGAGCTAGCTAAGAGATATTTTTGAATCATACCTGATACAACCTCTTACAATCCCAGATATGGGACATTTACTGTAGAGGCCTGAGGTAGCTAGAAGATTTATAGCACCAATAAGGGAAACTAAAACAAGCCACAAACAGAGTGTATACTCCTCTCCATTTAAGTGCACAACTTTCTGTAACCATGTTAGTTGAAGTGACGCACTGACTTTGATGAATGTCAGGCCTCTATCAGCACTAGGGGCACGGATCAGCATATTCATTTGATTTAATTGAACAGGAATTCCACAGTGTGGTGGGGATCAAACCCTGGCCTGTTGACTGATAGCGATGTGGCTTACTGAGGATGTACCGACTGAGAACCGCCGAACATACTGGAGCCATGCAACGAAGCTAAGCAGGCGAGGGCTAGCGAGATACCCGAAGCCCGTCTTCTCCCCGTATGCTGCTTAATGACAGGAGGATTAATCCCTCCTCTGGGTTACGACTCTGACGCCACCCATCTCACTGTGTGAAATCACTCCCTGGCAGCGAGCTGGCACAGAGACAGAGAGGATAGCTCATGTCTTAAGAGTGATACTGAGAATGTTATTCTGCTGAGCCAACGAATGAACCTCATAAGCCGATACCTACCCACACAGGCAGGCACAAAGAGGAGAATCCCCAAAGCATCATTGCTGATATTAAAAACACAGCAGAACCAGTTCATAAATTTGGAAACGGAAAGAAAACACCTCAATCTGACTGTAATCCATGTTGCACGCAGGTTTCATATCAGACCCCTTCAACATACATTGAAATCCGTTACCCAAACTGAACAACTGACAACTAGATAAAAGGGTCGACAAGGGGGTCAAGCACAACAGGCCCCCCAAAACAACGGAGGGGTCACGAAGGACACGGGCTGGGGCCGGGGCATTCCTGGCTCATGCGGTTGGGTTGGTCTGGGAAATGACTGAACAAACAGGGGCCCCGAGTGGCTTCCCCTTACTGGCACCAGCGCTTTGTCCCCGCTAATCCACTCCGAAGAGCCACGGTCAAACACCCAGCGCCACACAGCCACCAGTAACAACAGGGCACGACATGATGAATCCCACTGGCCAGAGCGGGGGGGGGGGGGGGGGGGTTCTGGAGGAACGAGGGATTACTGAGGAATGTATAACCTTTCGGCTTGTTAAGAGTTGCAGCAAATTAGACACTATCTGTGCACATTTTTGTTTTGACATTTCCCGCCAGGGAGGACTCGTAATACACCGACTTCAAGAGCAAGAGAAGCAGATTTATCCACCGCTGACCAGCAGGCTGTCGACAGACGGAGATGTCAATTGAATTACATTAATACAGTAATCTACTCAGCTGTGCCTCGTGATGTGTGATTTGGGAAATAAAGTCATATGATATGAGGACTATTTAAAAGCAACAAATCACTCGTGCCCACTGAAGCGTTTTTTAAATGCTGTTGAGAAAAACCAGATGTGCAAAATGAAGATGGGTTAGATGAGGGGAAAGGTGGGACCGAGATAGTCATCAGACAGAGTTGCATTTGTAAATAGTCTCAACATCATGCCTCATCTCTGGGAAGTATAATGACAAAGGGAAACAGACCCATACTGGGACCGGATGGTGTGTATTGAGACACTCTTGCTGGGAAATCAACTGGATAGTACTTACTTGTCATACTCTGCGTTGTCTTTATCACAGCGAGCGTCTTTGTGCTTCTGCCAGTCTTTCCCGTGCTTACAGGTGGTGAGGAGGACCACGTCCTCAGAGTTATGGACATGATATAAAGCGTTCCTGGTGTCTGAACCTATACCGGTTAGGTACCTCTTCCCCTTAAAAACAAGCATGTACTTCCTAAAAGGGGGAATGGTGTTATATTTCAAGTAGCCCCTTTCCCCTCCCGTCCTGGGGTGTTCTTTAGAGAACAGAGGGATGGAAACGTCAAAGCCGGGCCTGAAGTTCTCGGTGCTGATGCTGGCCTTGGCCAGCATGGCGAGGCCGATGTCGAAGCCCAGGTCTTCCGTGTAGTCCGGCCAGGTGCCCGAGTACAAGTTGAAGATGATGTGGTTTTTGCCCCCGTTCCACAGATGAAGGCTCTGGACTTTTACTTTCAGGTTGTGCACATACTGGGGTGAAAGCTGGTCCCGGTCCAGAGTGTCCAAACTCAGGACAAACAGGCACGCCTGTCCCGGGTCAGGCGTGTACAACATGGATCCTTCGATAGAGGACAGTATGTTCTGATAACTCTCCGAGATCTTCTCCCCTTTCTGCTGCGGGTAGACGTACACTTTAAATCCGTTCTTCTGACAGAGGGAGAAATCAAAGCAGGACTCCATTCTGCAGCTTTTCCCGCTGAGAAAGCCGGAGTTGGCGTCCCTCTTCTGTCTGGGAGATATGTGTTCATCGCTCCGGTCTTGCTCCCAGGTGCTGAAGGGCCGCAGGGACCCCGGGAAGTGACGCCACCGCGCCCCCGGACGATAGCCGGTGAGGCTGCGGTCATCGCGCCGGCTGGGACCCCCCCGGGACAGCGGGACTTGTATCCCCCCAAAACAAAACAACAGAATGAGACACGCGCCGGCGGAGAACAGAGTTAAGTACCGTTTTTTGGCCTGCATGTGTCCTCCGATCTGAGATAAGATGTCTGGCGATAAATCCGATAAGTCTGCAAGTTTTTGGTTTCACCACCTCCTGCGGGAGCGCTCCTCCGCCATCTTCCCACGGGCTGCAAGGATCGCGCGCTCACTTCTCCCACCTCCTGCTTCAGATGCCTTTCACAAGTCCGGGACCTGATCCAAAGCATGTGGGCGATTTATAATGTTCACTCAACCTCGCCTCCTCGTCAGTAGTTGTATCGACTAAGTGACATCGGTTCCTCGTGTGCACCAGTGACTCGATCCACTTAGAAATGTGGATCTAACGTTAAAGTGGCACCCCACTCTCCTTTGTATACCATCACTTACACTGTGCTACACAACGCTAATTGTTACCACAGTGTCCATGTTTAGCTAACTATAATCATGTGACAACTGATAACAACACTGCACAGAAAGAGTACGTTACAAACTCCTTGAGTGATGTTGAAGCAGTAGTGTGTACCAGACTTGTTGACTGGGCAGTTAACTATTGTCCCTTCTGGAAATTAGCAACCAAGCGGGCACTGGAGCCCTAAACATCCAACATACCCGGCTCGAGACGTCCCCACAGTTCTTTCACTTAATGTACCGAAAGATAAAAACATATCGTTATTACAGTCTGCTAACTCTCTACAGCAAATCTCTCCATCCGCTTTAGCTAGCTAGCAAACAAGCAGACTAGGCTAATTTCTGAAAACATTCCTAGTTAGCCTGTTAGCTAAGCGGCTGCATCAAAGTAGCGTTGCCGCTGGTTGGAAGTAAAGTCAGGCAGCCACTCTGTCTTCTTCCTCTGAAACAAGGTTTTTTCATTCGTCCACAACGTGTCCTTCGCTCTGCCCACGAAGCCGACAGGCTAATTTGTCCCACGGGCTCCGGTCGTGTGAAGCGTTCAAGTGGTGGCTCACACACACTGAAAAACAAGAGCTACTGTGGAGACTGCAAGCCAAGCAGCAGAGCCCGGACAGCAGTCCCAGCAGAACGGCTGTTGATGATGGTGTGACGACCTTCCACGGCGCACGGTGCGTTTCCATTGGATAGCGTCACACCCGAGGCAGGCGGGGCTTCCTGCGCACCCATTCACATCCAGCGAGGAGAGAGGAAGAATAGTCCCCGCACTGATTTACCAGAGCGGTTTGCGTATTGAACCTTGTTATGTATGCCATATGAGAAATTGAGTGTTCTTGAATTAATTCGATTTTTAAAGTAGTAAATAACTTCAACAGTCAGTAACATACATTAAAATCTCACCTCAAGGTCCATTTATTGGCAGTTTTTGAGCTTTAGAACGTCATGAGCAGATTAAGTTTGCGCACTTCTATGGAGTGGTCTCGTGTGACGTCACAGTTTAGCTGTCGGCCATGTTGGAGTACATGTTGGAGTACACACAGCCACTGGCATGCACGGCTGAGTCGCAGAACCTATCGATCATGGTGAACTTTTGTGCTGTCTTTGGTTGTGGCAGCAGAGCTGATAGAGACAAGAAATCATTATTTGGTTTGCCAGCGGTTATTACACATCAAGGAAATTACACGAAGGAGCTATCCAAGCGACGTCGCCAGAAATGGCTGTCGCGCATCTCTCGAGATATAAAGGAATCGAATTTGGGGTACACTAGAGTATGTGCGGATCACTTTATAAGTGGTCAGTGATTTTATTTACAAATTCGTTTGTGAACAGTATTTAATAAAGGAAATATAAATTAAACTTTGACATGAGAAGTTTACCGAAGCTTCATCGGCCCGTGACAGCAGTCGGTGCCAGAGACGTGTCGAGCGTGTACAACAGGCGAAACACAGAGATGCAGCCGCAGCATTGCTTGATATGAGTTTAACGTCGTATCATGTATATATATATATGTGTATATATATATATATGTGTGGGGGGGGATGAAGTTAGGAGTTAGTTGAAAGTGAATTCCTACACACACGCACACAATGACATGCACGTACAATGTAAACAAACACACGTGTCTGTTTGCGCTGAGTAAACATTGAATATTGCTAAATATCTGACCAGATCTGTATATATTTACTCTTCCAATGACGAGATGAGAATTCTCGACGACCGTTGCTTTGACGTCTCGGACCCATCCACTGACAAACTGATTATAAGCGTCGAGCCCTTTGTAGCACTCCAACTCGTCTTTTGTGTAAGGACTCGGGGTGTTCACGAGATACGCGTAGATGTTGGCGTAGTTTACCGATGGAAGACAAGTAGGATCGGCACTGAAACGATCTGCACTCATCGTATAAGGATCCAAGTTACCAATAACCTTCAATTTGGCAAGGTAGCGAACCTTTGATGCACTATCCAGTGATTCAAAGTATGGTATTTTCGCCGCACTTCCTTGTTTACTCGCCGCCATGGAGGATCTGTATGTACTCCAACATGGCCGACCGACCTGGTAACTAAGGAGATCGTGACGTCAGTGAGACCACTCCATACGTTTTATTTTAGAAATTGAAGGACTTTTCATGCATGTTGGCATTTAAGATGGCTGTCATCGTTTTTAATTAAATAATTAACTCTGAAATAAATAACAACATTATTTTCAGTGTAAATTCAGTTGCTCTTGGATTATTATAAGCACATTCAGCAAATGCCAAGGACACTTTTAGGGTACACTTCGAAGCATTACGGTTGCTTTTTACTGTTGTTCATATAAGGTGTGTGTATTGTAAAAAGAAAAATCTGGGTCTATGGCTATAACCTAATTCAAAACAGCTTCTATTTCCACTTTTTAACATGGAGTTAGGCTGACATAGTGCATAATTAATCGTCGAGCTTAAAATACTGTATTTCTGTATGCTTATTGTTTGTGGTTTTGTTTAACTTTGAAGGCAGATGACTAGGAGTTGCAGCACTCTTTGCTGCACTGTTACCATAAATTATTCCGGCAGAGGCTGGTGGACTGAGACCATGCTTCAAAGAGATTTAGGGTTCAGGTCCCTGTATTAATGAGGGATTCTGCAGCTGAGAGATTGGCTATATCTTTTGAACAAAAGTCCTGTTTCTTCATCAACATGCATTTGTCCTGCTGAGGTGCCCGTGAGCAAAATGCTGGATCCCTGAGTCATACCAGTGCTGCGCTGCAGCTGAATATGACCTCTGACCCTTCCGTTAGCAACAAGAGAAATTAAGAATTTTCTGAATAGAAAAAGACTATAATTAAAAAACCCTGGGTAAGAATGAGTTTGCCCTGCATTGCACCAGTGGATGAGGACCAGCAGGACAATGGCACCACAGTGCATTAGCCAGGTCCTTTCTGGCATGTAGTAAGCCATGATGTGTTTTCACAGCTGCTGTGATCTGAAAGACGAGAAGTGATTTTGCAGAAGTGGGGAAAGAGCAAGGAGGAATGTGAAGCTGCGTTCCTCAGGAGCTGTGGACCAGCTATCTGCACTGCCTCAGTTCCCCATGGACCACTGATCAAAGACATGGAGGCATACGATGGCCACCTCCTCATTCTCTACCTCCTCCTTTTCTCTTTTGTCTCCCCTCTCTCACCCCATTTCTGCCTTTTCGCTCTCTGACATTCTTTCCCCTTCTCACTTTCATCCCCGTAACTAATTTACGATGGGGGTGTGTGTGTGTGTGTGGGGGGGGGGGGGGTGCACTGGTGAGTGATGTGAGTATAGATGGATGTTCCTCAGCTTTTGCCACTAGAATGATCAGATGTGCTTTGTTTATATGTCACTGAATTTGAATTGAAGCTCTTTAAAGTGGTCTATCCATGCGTAATTGTGGCAGTCCTTCACTTTACAGACTGAAATTTATATTGTTGCACTTCCAGTGGGCCTTTTTGGATGCCTCACTTCAAAACCAACAAATGACAGTGTAATGACAAATCAACAACAATGTAGGATCCAAGGGAAAAAAACTAAAAACATCTGTGTGGGTTCTGCTTTTGCCTGGCTATTATCTGCAGCTTAATGGGGCTGTGGAGATGCGGTCTCCCTGCTGTTGCATTGTGTTTGCTGAGCTGAGCACTGGCCAGATTTAGAGCAGCAGGGTGACTTAGCCAGAGCAGCACTCTCACTGTGTAACACACGCAACCATGCCAATATATAATTTGGATGCACCCAGGTCAGCATAGTCTTCCCAGCCAGCCGAGCAACCAAACAGCCAAATGGAGATTTATTCGCCCATTTTGAGGTCATTAACTTTTGTTAATATCTGTAATGCAGTGCAGATTTGAAAAATTCCACCCGCAATACACTTGTGATATTTGCAAGAACCGTGCAGCCATATGCATGAGTACACACAAGCAGGCACACACATGTGTGAATGCTGTGTGTGTGTGTGGCTCTTTCATGTAGAGCGCAGCCTTGGATGTGGTAATTCAATGTCTCCTCCTGAGTCCTGGCTCAGACTGACAGCCTTGGTGAGGAGCCTCATCCATTTTTGTTGATGCTGAAATGCACAAATCAAATCCGAGTGTATCAGGACTAGTGAAATGAAAGGTTCACGTGACAAATGGAATTGCCAGCATCTTGATGTGCAGAGGGCCGGTAGGATCACCCTCAAGGTTCTAATTGGAGATTGGCACCTTTCCTCTGGGAATGAGTCATGGAGATGGATATTTTCTACTGTGGCCACTTTGGTTTATGTTGTCGGCCTACGGATCAAACTAACTAGATTGTTTTGTCCAGTTTGGACAGAGCCAGGCTATTTGTTTCCCTCTGATTCCAGTTGTCGTGTGAAGCTAACCAGCTTCAGCTTCTGGCTGTAGCTTCACATTTAACGGACGACATGAGAGTGGTACGATCAAGCATGCTGACATTTCCGAATCCAAATGTGTTGTCATTGTACAACACGGGGTTGCACACAAGAAAAGAACACGACAAACAACAAAACAACACAAAAAAAACAGAAGCGCATGTGTACATGTCGTGCAGCTTTTGAAGGACGGTAGACAGCAGCAACAAAACAATTCTCTGGGCAACGACAAAAATTCAACATACGGGAAGCACAATGAATTCTTGAGTCAATTGGATTTTGAACGTCTGCTACTGTTCCCAGCAATAATTCCTGTGACATGCCACAGTCATAACGACCTGTCACATAAACTTGAGCGGCAGCACTAAAAAGCTCCCACCCTGTTATGACCCCGTTAAATCCGTCTTGGGAATGAAAAGAAGGCAAAGACATCATTGAGCAGAAAGTGAAACAGAACTTCAGTTAATTTCATTTCTTTCATTTGCATCCAGTAGTTTTGTTAAAATACAGATTCAGGATCACATCTGAAATCAGCTGTTTGCATCATTGACGTGTTATTCATAAACCAAACTGTGTCCAAACAGTCTACAGGAGATTAATGACATGATCATATTCCTCTGTCCTATTGTTCTTCATCTTCTACTTTCTCTGTACTTAAATGGGAAAAAAGCACTTGTCAGTCGGCACATTTGTGCGTACACACAATATGCTCACCACCTTGTGTGCACGGCAACGTGTGTGTGTGTGTGTCTGTGTGTGTGCTGGAACATCTCAATCACAGAGCAGAGCTCTGGTTCAATTACACATGCAATAACTTTTCGGTCTCCATAGGCCCAGGAACCATTTGTATGCTAATAGGTATGGCAGCAGTAATGACCTGCAATAAAAATACATCTGCTGCTTGATCAAATCTGATATCAGAACATTACCACAATCAGTCTTTTCCATTTGTCCTGAAACCACTTGTTGGACTGGAAACTGCTTGTGGGAAGTGTTTTTGGCATCTCGCATCCGGTGGTGTAACAACCCTTTCCCCTGGCCTTTACTGCGTCTCTCCGCAGTGTGACAAAGTGCTGTAGCTGTGTTTTAGCTGTGTGTTCTGGGGTGGAAATTGAAAGTGGACACATTCTTGTAGGGTGTCAAGTCAAGTCGGTATAATTTACATGGGCCAAAATAACAAACTTATCTTAAAGGGCTTTAAAATCTGAACAAGGTGGTGATGTTGGTAGACATTCATGTTTCCCCTCAGGACATTTTTGACCAGACACCTGCAACACTAGTGACATTCTCATCAACCTCTTGCCAATTAGAACATTTTGGCATGCTAACACGCTACACTAGAATGACCCATGGTGCACTTGCTTAACATCAGCATGTTAGCATTGTCATTGTCAGCATGCTGTTGTTAGCTTTTAGCATAATGAGGTCGTAGGCTCTTTGTTAAAAACGAACATTTGTTCCTCTTGAGTTATGCACCGTATAAATGTCAGCACTCTGAGCACGACGTTTATGGAGCGCTGCTTGATATGCACTCGTGCATGCTGTTCAACATAAAAGAGCGTAATTAAATTCATATAACAACATCAAAAGAAACACAACAAAGTTAATCACATAAGCGTTATTAAATACCAGCCGTACATGGCAGCTAATTTTAGCTGGTAATTATATTTGATACACGTCTGTGAAATATTTGCTGAGACAGGCAGGCAGAGAGTGTGTCCCGTCGTATTCCAATGAGAGGAGCACATCTCACTTCCAGGGCCTGAAGAAGATCAATGAGGAATAGCAGAGGGACTGGACTACAAATTGAGCAGCCTTTAATCACCTCACACGGTTCACAGCGGTGTGAAAGTTCCCGCCATGAAAAGCTTTAATCACTGGCAGAGCTGAATGGAGTCAACTTGCTGCTAATAAAGGGCACACGGGGCCTGAGGGTACACATGTACGCAGGCGTGTACGGTTGCTAAAGCACCTATACACACCTTGTGTTATAGATGCACACGCGGCACTTTAATGCATCCAATTACAGCTGCTGAATAATGATCATAACATCCCGTTTATAAACCTCAGTCACTTGAAAATGGTATCTAAAGGGGAGTTTGTTAGCACATTAGGAAGCTCACAGGTAAGAGGCAATCATCATTTGTCAGCCAATTCAAGGGTTTCACTGGCAAACGATAAGTACCCAAGCCAACAGTGAGCGGCCGCCAGGCTCCTCGGGGAGCGAGGACTGAGATCCGTCAATGCTCTTAATGGCTAGAGACATGAGGGTCATTTGGTCGCTCTTTAGTCGATGGCTAAACGAATACAAGGTGCGTTCGGAGTATCGCTCTTTGGGATAAGATTGCACCGTTGCAGTGTGATATGCATTTGATTCATCACAAACAATCTAGCATTTCACAACAGAAGCAATTCTCAAGTGAGATTCGTCAGAGACCAATTGAGATAACAAGTCGAGAAAACCCTTAAGGCACCAGAAGGTCAATCAAGTGAGAGCTCATTAGTGAAAACCTATCATGATGCTTCCCAGGAAGCCCATATAGCTGACCCAGGCGCTGCTGAGAATGTCACCTTGGTGCGATGGTAAACGGGTAATAAATCCAGCGGCCACGGGGACACAGTGTGTAGTTTGTGGACAGTCAGTTCAATGAGGAGGCGAGAATTTAAAGTGCACCTGTCCGTCTTTCTCCCTCCTCCTCGCTATAAAATGCATTGAAATGATGGCGCTCCGGTGGCTTCGGCAAGATAAGAAGCACGTCATTCAGGACGTACAACGCAGCTCACCTTGCCATATGTCACACCCTCGGCCTCCCGGCTCCGTCAATCACCACTCTGCACTCATGAATAAAGTAAAAGTGTTGTGAAGATAATCTGTAAAAAAAATAATAATTTGCATATCAAAGATAAAATGCATTTAAAACAACGCAGCAGTGTTGCATCAAAAGACGTTGACCACATGAACGTTGAATGGGGAGGACAGACAATCAACTGGTTCAGGATTGTGATGGAGGCCCGCTCTGCCACACAGGTCAAACAAACAGCTGCCTCCACATGGCTGTTATTAACCTCTGGCTCACACTGCTTAAAGGAAGTGCCTGCCAGCATGTTAGACGTATTGGCACTAAAACTCCAATTCAATCAGAAGTTGAAGGAAACATGAGGGGCTTTGTGCTTATTCATCCACGTTGACCACGAGTTGGCTGTCAGTGTCTGCGGCTCTGTCAGACACGGCGGGGGCGGTAGACTCCGGTGTTTACAAGCAAGGTTCATTATTCCTCCAGGCAAATTGATTTTCATTGTACAGATGACGATGAATAATGAGGGGCTGGCTTTTTAAGAGGACACTAAAGTCCCTTCGGAGGCCTCCAAGAAAATACTTTTTTTTTAATTTGTGGACTGAAGGCTACAGGATGTTATGTTTCATGGTCTTGGATTTATCTCTAAGGTGTTCCACAGTAGGTTGGTTTAATTTCAGTTCAGGCTTATTCTCAGTCCTCGACCCCTATAAATCACTACATATCCCCATGGAGCCAGAAATCTGCACTCACAGTACACTACACTCAGTGCGGCAGCAGTGAGAGAGAGAAAGGGATGCCATAGCAGTGGATCTCTGTCGCCATCTAGAGAAACATCTTCCCCTAGCTGAGTTTCATGACTTGGGTGCACAGTGAAGGGATACCCACTTAACTCAGCAGACCCATGTTGTCTTTAAGGAATGGAATTTATAGTTTTTAGATTCAGCTGATGTAAATATCTTTGATTTACATTGGCGTGTGGCATCACCGCAAGGCATTTCAAACAGTTTATCAGGTTGTGATCGTTTTAAAAAAGCAAATGAAGATGGAGAGCAAAACTGATTTCTAAAATAAGCACATTTACTGTTGGTGGTGGAAGTCATACACCCCGCTCTCCTCCGGCGCGCTGAGGGGAGAGAATCAAACACACCCACCGGCAGAGTCATGTGGTTGGTCATGAGGAAGTAAACAGGGAAGAGAAGATCTAAAGAGGCGAGTGCTTTTGCAACAGTCTGTGGCTTTTAAAATGTTCGGCTATTTAAATTAAATCACTTAGCTGTAAAAAAAAAAGAAGAAAAAAGAAAAGACAAAAAGGTTCTGTTTACCACGGTATGTTTGCATCTTTTCACGTCGGGTCGTCGGCAGCATTGGAGGCGAATCAAAGTAGCTAGCAGGCTATGCTAACGTTAGCATGGCCATATATTAACTACACACTCCTCAAATTCTTCCATTTAATCAAACAAACACATTAACAGCGAAACGAGTATTCTCAATGTGTGTCGATGTGTCTTCAAGGAACCTGGGACGAACACAGACATTACAGGATTAACGTTAAAACCTGTCAAAATGAGTGTAACTGTAATGCATTAAAGTCATTTAAATGCTTGTCGCGGTATATTCCTAGTGAGAAAACCTCCATTTTCATGCAAATTACTGTGTTAATACTAAACATTTGCTAAGTAAAGGTAATACTAATGTAATAAGCTATTACCTGAACCTCTTTTTTTGAACTACCTGCTGTTTTCAAACATCCTGCCTTTCTTTCTTCTTTCTTTTCCCAGCAGGAGTATTCGAGCAGTCAGTCTGCTGCCAAACACAGGGTCACGGTGTGGCTGTTTCGTGCATCGTCCTCCTCCTCTTCCTCCAGACGCTATGGTGGACTTCCTGGCGGAGAACAACCTGTGCGGCCAAGCCGTCCTCAGGATAGTCTCCAGAGGAAATGCCATCATTGCCGAGCTCCTGCGCCTCTCTGACTTTATCCCGACAGTTTTCAGGCTCAAGGACAAGAGCGACCAGCAGAAATATGGAGACATTATTTGTGACTTCAGCTACTTTAAGGTATGGATTTGATCAGGGCAGGCATTTTTGGGGCCTTGGACAATTAGTTATAGTCTCTAAAGCTCAATGTACGAGTGCTGAAGTGACAACCTAACTCCATGTGCATTTGGTAGACTAAAAGGAGGTGAATATATATAATTGTAAAGTTAAAATAACCGTATACCCATCAGCATGTATCGTTTGAGTTTCTTGTTTCAAGATGTTTCTTCTCCGCCAGGGTCCAGAGTATTACGAGGGGAAGCTGGAGGCCAAACCTGAGCTTCAAGACCTGGATGAAGAGTTCAGAGAGAACAACATTGAGATTCTGTCGAGGTTCTATCTGGCTTTCGAGAGTGTCCACAAATACATAGTGGATCTTAACAGGTAAGACAATACCAGGCTGTTTCGGTTTGTTTTTTCAGGTCACATTCAGTTCAGTCAATTGAAGAGTAATTATGTTTTGAGCTGTTCTATTGAAAGAAACAACAAAAACACAGTCCCTGATTCAAAGCCCCTCCCCCTTCCTCTTCCTTTTTAAACCACAAAACACGATGAGGACTATATTACAAGATGTTATTGTTACATTTTCTCCTCTCTTCAGATATTTGGATGACCTACATGAGGGTGTTTATATTCAGCAGACTCTGGAGACTGTGCTTCTAAATGAGGATGGAAAACAGCTTTTAGTAAGTACCACAAATGCAAATTCGTTTTTCATTTTTCTAACATTACACGAACAAGCTAGCGTATTCCAAGTATCTGTGATGAGGTCATATCAGAATGAATTGGCTTTTTCGCCGCTTTGATGATTGTCTTCCATCCGAAACGCATTTAAACGAACCGACAAAGACGCATAGGAAGCTGATTGTGTATGTTTTCTTTCTCCCCCCCAGTGTGAGGCTCTCTACCTCTATGGAGTCATGTTGCTGGTTATTGACCAAAAGATTGAAGGGGAGGTCAGAGAGAGGATGCTTGTTTCCTACTATAGATACAGGTGCGCTTGTGACCCACACACCCACACACACACACACATTCACGACATTGTCTCGCTGACTCACGTGCTCGATGGACTCAATCCACTTGTTTGCCGGTGAGCCTCGCTCACAGCAAAGTTGAGTCACTTTGCGTGACTCACATGTGGATTTGCTTAAAACATTTTCGTTGGTGTACCTGATCTCTGTTTGTCCCTCTCTTTCTGCCTCTCAATATCAACTCTTTATGTCTTTGAAATGGGATATTTTTCATTTTTCAGACATTATCTTACGTCAAAATATGTGTTTCTTTATAATTATAATGTTCATACTTGATTGATGTGAAATTTTCATCCCCGTAATGCCGGGATACACACAGAATTGACCTGAATTGGTCATTTTAGTCCATTATGGCAAATTATTCAATCATCACATTATGCTTTACCAGTTTTATTATGCTTTTTTAAAATTGTTTCACATTTCCTTTAGCGCTGCCCGCTCATCGGCCGACTCCAACCTGGATGACATCTGCAAGCTCCTGCGCAGCACCGGCTACTCCAGTCAGCCTGGAGCCAAGCGGCCGGCCAACTACCCGGAGAGCTACTTCCAACGAGTTCCCATCAGTTCCACTTTCATTAGCATGGTCATTGGGAGGCTGCGCTCGGACGACATATACAACCAAGTGAGAAACAACATTTGACAAAAAATAATGTTAAAACTTTAAATTAGAGTTAAGTTTATTTCATATTTGAGTTCACTTTTTTTGTGAAAATGTCCTGTTGTAGGTTTTTAGGAGACAGTTTGAAATGTTTGGGACCTAAAAAAAAGCACTTTTCCCTTCCTGTCCCATCAGGTGTCTGCGTACCCTCTACCAGAGCATCGTAGCACAGCGCTGGCTAACCAGGCCGCCATGCTCTATGTCTGCCTCTACTTCAGCCCCGCCATACTGCACACCCAGCAGGCCAAGATGAGGGAGATAGTGGACAAGTACTTCCCTGACAACTGGGTAAGACATTTGGTGCACGGTAGGACTCTGCACCTAATGTCATGTCAGTATACGAGAGCTGAATGTAAACAACTCAATAAGAATGTTGTGCCGTGTACTGGGGTGGGTTTTGGCTTTTCTAACTGAAGTGTATGTGCTGTGTGTCCTCAGGTTATCAGTATCTACATGGGGATCACAGTGAACCTGGTGGAGGCCTGGGAACCGTACAAAGCGGCCAAGATCGCGCTCAACTACACCCTTGACTCTGCCAACATCAAAGAGCAGGTATTAAAAAATGTCGCTCAGCCTTCAGCTTTGCCAAGTCACAGTCCTTCAGTGTGACACACTGTTGTCTGCAGGTACTGATAACTGCGTCTACAGAATTTGCAAGTCATCCAGTGCGACGGCAGAATTTAAATTGGAACACAAGGGTATTCATCTAATCAGTGACTTTAGAAAAGACATTTTTAAACTTGTCTTGAAAAGTCGGCGAATGTAGATGTGTTTAAATTGAAGCACGGGCTCGAACAAAGATGCATCGTAGTCATGAAGAACTCTGCACCCATAGCAGGAGGAGGGAGCCAAGTAATCCTTGTTTAGTGAGTCATCTGCACACATTGCCATGCTTCCGAGAGGCCTCTTGTGGGAGTGAGTGAATGACTTTTAACCATATGTCTCCACCATCGCTGTGTGTTTAGGCCTCTCGATATGCAGCGAGCATGGAGAGCCTGAGGCCTCAAGTGCAGCAGCTGCTAAAAGAAGGTTTCCTCAGGGAGGAGATCATCCTGGACAACATTCCCAAACTACTCAACTGTCTGAGGGACTGCAACGTCGCTATCCGCTGGCTGATGCTGCACTTAGCAGAGTCAGGTGAGAACGTCGGGCAGATTTTTCCTTTAGGGCCACAAATGTAGCTCGGAGTAGAATATATTGTTAGAAATTGATGTTTTATTTTGTTTACGCAGCAAATTTCACTTTTGTCCTTTTCTAGTTGGTTGCGAGCTGGAAAGTTCATAGAGGACTTTGTTGCAGACTTCCAAATTTGTGACTTTTATCTTATGTTTCTAAGAAACAGGTCTTTCATTTACAATAATTTTCTTACAGCCTATGATCTAAACAACAAGCGACTGCGTCAGATCAAAGACCAAGTTCTCAACGACTCCAAGTACAACGCCAAGATCCTGTTCCAGCTGCTGCTGGACACCGCTCAGTTTGAGTTCACGCTCAAAGAGGTGAGCGAATGACGACAGGGAAAACATGGAAATATAAGGAGTTGAGAGCAAATTATCATTAATATTATGGAAGATGTTCAACGAAGGAGGATAGACACGGTGTTGTTTAAGACACAATGAGTAGGATTTTCCTTAAAAAAACAATGTAACCGCTGTCAACCTCCATATCGCATCCAAGAGGAAGCTACGGAAAAAGGTGGACACAGCGCAACAAAAACCCCAAAACACCAAGGCGACAGAGCTCGTTTCATAAATGAGAGAATCTGGGGTTGACTTTCACAAACTGGCGAGCACAGCGACCCTCGTTGAGCCGAGGAGGAGGGGCCAACTTTGAATGTTGTGTTTCCAAACCGCAACCACAAATCCTGCTCATCGTGCCTTCAAGCTGCTGTCAAACATACCGAGCGCTCCTCTTTTTTCCAGCCAGAGTGAAAGTGTGAAATTAATACCAGAATAATTCCTCTGATCCAGCCAACTGCGTTTCTCGTTCGGTGCGTCCCCGCTCTGTCGTCTATTAGCATAGACAACATATGGCTAGCCAGTCCATCATTAGGAGAGGACACAAATTTAATGTTCTCATTACACATCTCGTCTGACTAATCCCTCCACATCGACTGAGCGTCTGTGCCCGTCCCTCTTCCAGATGTTCAAGCAGATGCTGTCAGAGAAGCAGATCAAATGGGAGAGCTTTCAGAAGGAGGGGTCAGAGAGGATGACTGAGCTGGCCGAAGTCTTCTCTGGCGTCAAGCCTCTTACCAGGGTGGAGAAAAACGGTGAGTTGCACTGTTGGGTTACACACACACAGCGAATAAGTGGTACCGACTAAAAGAACCTCAGCCATGCTGTGTTTCATGCTCTGAATGCGGCGGATTATCTCAGTGTTGGAACACAGAATGCTTAAATGAGTTTAAGCTTCGAGCTGTTCAAAGACAAATGTTGAGGCAGGGACACATAGTGGGAGAAATGCATCACGGACATGCATGCAGGGAGAGGCGGATTACATTTACATCAGTCAAACTTCTGTTGTTGCGACTCTAGCTCTAGTAAAGAGCCTTTTTTTGAACGAGCACTTGTGAGAAATACTGATAACACTCTTTCTCCACTCGCACCACACACCTGTATGACTCCTCGCAGAAAACCTGCAGGCCTGGTTTAGAGAAATCTCAAAGCAGATCGAGTCTCTGAACTACGAGGACTCCACAGCCGCTGGGAGGAAGACGGTGCAGCTCATACAGGCTCTCGTCGAGGTGAGCGAGATGAAGACATTTCACCGCAGCTTTACACTTTCACATAAGACTGACAGTGCTGAGCGTCAAGATTTGATTTGCTAAAATTTCATTGAAACCATCTGACCGTATAATTTGAATTTGATAACATTATTTGAATAATTTGGTACTATATTGCAGAGTTAGTCTGATAGCCTTGACTTCCTGCAATGTAATAAGTGGATCCAATAACAATGTATGCAAACGGCAGCAGATGAAAGAGACAAAATGAACTGCTGTGAAATGCATATAAATAGAGACATACATAATAGATTTGTATTGTTGTCACGGTGGATTGTCGTGCTCTCATTTTCTCCTTGTAAAATAAGAAATGGAAGAAATATGATTTACACAAAAACACTGGGTTATGTTTATTTGTACGGCTATTGAAAACTGCTTACACAATAAGCTCGTCCTTCTTCTTAGCCAGCACCAAAATGTACTCAGAAATTGAATACAGGCCGATGGAGACATGGAGAGAATAAGACTGCCAGGCGAGTGGATACAGATGTGTGACTGCAGTGCTGGTTGTTTGGTCTTCAGGTCCAGGAGTTCCACCAGTTGGAGTCAAACCTGCAGATCTGTCAGTTCCTGGCTGACACCAGGAAGTTTCTGCACCAAATGATCCGCACCATCAATATCAAAGAAGAAGTGCTCATCACCATGCAGATAGTTGGAGACCTGTCCTACGCATGGCAGATAATTGACAGGTATGTACATACTGATAAACAGTAAAGCCAGACCAAAAAATCCTGGTAAGAAGAAGATGGCGATGCAAACCTGAATAAGCAGGAAATGAAGCTTTGAGAACACACGGTTCAGTTAGAAGCTCCTCAACAACATAAAGATCGTGACATGTGTCTTTCACATTGTCACTCAAAGACAATGAGACAGTGTGCTTATCTTTTCATATGAACCGCCAAGAAGAACACAGTGTTGCAGTTGTCTCTCCAGAGGAATTCACCTGTTTTTGTTTTATTCTGCAGCTTCACATTGATTATGCAGGAGAGCATTCGAGTCAACCCGTCCATGGTCACCAAACTCAGAGCTACATTTCTGAAGGTCAGGATCATGTGCGCACGCTCGCACAAAGACAAAAGAATAACAACTTGAATTATTCCCAAAAGCTACCTGTGATGTTAAAATAATGATTGTGTGTGTGTGTGTGTGTGTGTGTGTGCGTGTGCGTGTGCGTGTGTGTGTGTGTGCGTGTGTGTGAGAGACCAGCTGGCATCTGCATTGGACCTTCCATTGCTGCGGATCAACCAGGCCAACAGCGCTGACCTGCTGAGTGTTTCACAGTTCTACTCCGGAGAGTTGGTGGCTTATGTCCGAAAGGTACAGTGAAATAAAGTCATGTTGCCACCTATGAGCTTACAAAGGTAGCACTCGAATCTCAAGGTTTATAGCAGAGAGGACGTCAGTCTTTGACATGTCCTGTGGCAATCACAAATGAACACTGTTTCAAAACGACTTTAACAAATGAGCTCCGCATGCTGTAAATTATTGTGGCGGCTGCAGAAACACCTGCGGTCATGATTAATGTTTCTACAACCATCTGTTTTGCAAATCTATCCACATCCTATGTTACTTTATGCTGGAGGACTGGCTCCTACTGGCTGAACACAAGATTTTTCATCTCCAGCACCGTCCACCATCTGCTTTTGAAGACTTATCTCGACTCTTCTGTCTTAACAACAAACTCTTCAAAAGGCACAAGGTGTTGGATTCATGTTGGTGCTCAGTTTTGGGGCGTTTTATCGTCTTGTTTCCAGGTGCTGCAGATCATCCCAGAGAGCATGTTCACCTCTCTGGCCAAGATCATCAAGCTTCAGATCCACGACATCATGGAGGTGCCCACACGGCTAGACAAGGACAAGCTGAAGGACTACTCCCAGCTCGGGGCTCGCTATGAAGTAAAACAACCGTTCACTTCACAATGTGCACGTAGCTCCCGGAGTGTGCTTCACAATGTCATGGAAGTCGTCAGAAAACATCCTCAGATATTAGATCGAAAGAAGTTGTTCTGTTTAGACGGCGACTTGTGTGCCGTAGTAATCATACTAGCTGGCGTTTCTGAAATTCTCTCTTTATACAAAGTGATGTAGAACATTCTTAGCTTATCCTAATACTTTGACTGACTGGACTGATTTAATCGAAGCGTATTTGTGTGCCTAAACATCCCTCTGCTTCTTGTGATGACAGGTGGCTAAACTGACTCATGACATCTCCATTTTCACGGAGGGGATCCTGATGATGAAGACAACTCTGGTTGGGATCATTAAGGTAGACCATGTGACACAGTTATTTGGACTTGGTTTCCTACTTGTAGCATTCCGATGGAATATTAAAAGAGGTTTAGTTGTTGTTACAACATGCAGGCAGGGATACGGTGTCAACATCAGCCTCGGTGCAGTTGAAGAAGAAGTAACTGGATTCCACTTTTCCAACACACTGTGATGCTTTAGGTGGATCCCAAGCAGCTTCTGGAGGATGGCATCAGGAAGGAGCTGGTGAAGAGGGTAGCTTACGCTCTCCACAAAGGATTGATCTTCAACCTCAGGGCTAAGGTCAGACTTCAGATCTGTTGATCGCTGAATACGTTTATAACGGCAGTGAAAAATGAAAGCGATGGGACCAAACAGCAATCTTCCTCTCTCGCAGCCTAGTGAGCTGATGCCCAAGTTGAAGGACATGGCGGCCACTATGGATGGGTTCTACAGGTCGTTTGAGTACATCCAGGACTACGTCAGCATTTACGGCCTTAAAATCTGGCAGGAGGAGGTGTCCCGTATCATCAACTACAATGTGGAACAGGAATGCAACAGCTTCCTCAGGACCAAGGTCAGCACAGCTCGACACAGTAGCGCGCTTGTTGCGGGTTTCTGGTCACATCCCTGACCGGTGCACCAGCGATCAATAAGAAAACGCTCTGGTCGTTTGTGTATTCGTCAGTAACGGGGAGTTGATTCGTCGGTTTCTTTCCTTGCTTCCAATCAGATCCAGGACTGGCAGAGTGTGCACCAGTCCACCCACATCCCCATCCCAAAGTTTCCGTCCGTGGATGAGTCTGCCACCTTCATCGGCCGTCTCTGCAGAGAGATCCTCCGCATCACGGATCCCAAGTATGTCTCCTCAAATATGAGAGGAATAACTGTACATGTATGTGCTAGCTTGTAAAAAAAAGTCTTGTTGGCAAGTTATTTGACCACGTCCGCTGTTCACAGATGTATTTATTTGTGACGCCTCACAAAAGAGATGAAGGAGAACCCGTGTACGTGTGGACATGGCCTGAAATAAAAGAGTTATTGAAATCCTAGGAAGTGAATTTCTTTCTCAGAACAACTGAGCTTTAGATGAAGAAACAAGCTTTTGTCATGTCCGTAGATACTGAATGTTGCAGTCTTCCTCAGCTCCCTGACAAACATTGGTCCTTTCTACAGGGTAACATGCTACATCGACCAGTTGAACACCTGGTACGACCTGAGGAGCCACCATGAGGTCACCAACAACAGGCTGTTCTCTGAGATCCAGAACACTCTGGGTACATTTGGCCTCAATGGACTAGACCGCCTCCTCTGCTTCATGATTGTCAAGGAACTTCAGGTAATGCGCATACAAAGAAGCTTTCAGGCTGTGCAACAAAGCGACCCGCAGGCTCCTGAATCCTGGTCTGTAAGGGCTTTCTTCAATGCATACACTATGCATACCTGAATATATTTGCACCGTGTTTCTCCCATCAGAACTTCCTGATATGGATTCAGAGGACAATCCTGAAGGACAAAGCTACGGTGGATGTTTTCAAAGCCATGCTGTGTGCTGCCAACCCGATCCAGGGTATCGTGGGTAGGTATTCATTCTCGGAAATCCTTCAACCTGGCAGCGTCTTTTTATTCCTGAAGGGGAATTCATTTGTTTTTTTTCCTGCGCAACAGGTAATGCCAGCAAAGTGTACGCTACGGCTGTGGGCAAAACCCAGAAGATCTGGGGTGCATACCTGGAGGCCATCATGAAGGTACTGGTCCATGATGTTCCCTCATGGTGTGAATAGAAAATGTTTATTGGTTACTTTAGTTTAGATATTCATCCTGTTTTGTCCTGCCACTCCATCTGTTTGTTGTAGGTTGGTCAGATGCAGATTCTCAGACAGCAGATCGCGAATGAGCTCAACTACTCCTGCAAGTTTGACTCCAAACACCTGGCTGCTGCCCTGGAAAACCTCAACAAGTCAGTCAAGTCTCACCACTTTATTATTGTTACCATTTATTTTGCCAAGTACTAGTCGTATCTCAATGACTGTTTGATTTAAGAAAAAAAAAACGTGTGATGTGACTTTTCCTGATTGAAATTTAAAATTGAAATCAACTCTTACTGTGCCCTTGGCAGGTCTCTGCTGGCCGACATTGAAGCTCACTACCAGGATCCATCGCTGCCCTACCCTAAAGAGGACAACACTCTTCTGTATGATATCACTGCCCACCTGGAGGCCGCCGGCATTCACAACCCACTCAACAAGGTCTGGCGATAATGAGCATTGCTTGACAACTAATAATTGTTTTTCAGAAACCACCACAAGCTGAAGCATGTCTGTCGTGTCTGTTTTCTGTGGTTATTTATTGCTGAACGCTCTTGACCATTTTTCTTCTATTTGTGTCTCTCACAGATCTACATCACCACAAAGCGCCTTCCGTACTTCCCCATCATCAACTTCCTGTTTATTATCGCTCAGCTGCCTAAACTTCAGTACAACAAAAACCAAGGCATGTTTTACTATATTGCAGCTTTTATCGCACCGTGGTTGACGAGTTATTAAGTTGTACAGTCGTGAGTGCAACAGGTCAAACCAGTGTGCCCACATGGTATAATTACAGTTTAAATGTAGTTTTTAATCATTGTGAGCCCACCAGATTCTTGTTATAATAGTGATGAATGATGTGGTGGATTTTACAGTCAGTGTGCCGGACTTGGTACCTAAGGCTGCGTCAAACTTGTAAATGGTCGCTCGACTTTTCCCAGGAATGACCTGCAAGAAAGCCACAGATCCAGTTGACTGGCTTCCGCTAGTGCTCGGCGTGCTCACCCTGCTCAAGCAGTTTCACTCAAGATACACACAGCAGTTCTTGTCTCTCATTGGTCAGTTCATCCGCTCGATCATGGAGCAGTGCACAAGGTAACAAGACAGACTTGACTACATTTGTTTTGTGCGTGTGTGGTTTAAAATATCGTTTCTGTTTGCTTGATCTGAATACTTTTATGAAGTCTATCCTTTTATGGCTTTATGGACTCACGTTTGAGTTTGCATTTGACCCCATCATAGTCAGAAGATCCCTGACATGCCTTCTGATGTGGTGGGAGCGCTGATGTTCCTGGAAGACTATGTGAAGTACACAAAACTGTCACGCAAGGTAGGCCAACTTTGACCTTAGCATTGCTGCTAGCAAGGTTGTCAAAATGTGGTAAATTATAACAATTGACATAAACTGGGGGTAGCTTTGATACCCTTATATGTTGAGCAGCTGTATTTTTAGTTAGTGAGATGTAATACCTTTCAGCTGTGAGAAAGTTTATCATAAAGCACCATGCCCTGAATAAGACTATAGACATGTTTTGAGCACTTTGTCTTGCATTTTTACATACTGTGGGATAGTAACGTGTATTTCTCCTTTTTCCCTTTTTCCCTGTATTCTTAAGGTGGCCGAAGCCCATGTGCCCAGTTTCATTTTTGATGAGTTCAGAACAATACTGTGAAGATCTGGAGGAAGCATTTTCGTCATGCACCACTATGCTTTTGTTGCCATACGTTTTACATTTTGACTTGTCACATTAGGAAAAGCATAGGTGTGTAAAAACTAAACTGAAGCAGCAAAATGAAAAACAAATCAGTCTTCAATCATTTTATTATTTACAGACTGTGCTTCAATGTCTACCATGAAAAAGCTCGTTTTACTTACACATTTCATTGACCATTAATGTCTTAATGCACTAATAATAGATTGTACATAGATATCAAATTTAAATAGCCTATTTGCCTACTTTATGTATGATCACTTTGTGCCATTTCCAAATAATATTTAGTAATAAATACGATTGTTCATAATATATTGTGTTGTTTCTCTTCAGTTGATAAGTGGATCTTTTGGTCAAGACTTTTATTTTGAAAAGAACAAACAAACCTGGCAGTATCTTAGCTGTAGTAACGTTAGCTACTGTTATAGTTTTTCGCGGGTGATTTGCGTGTTTTCTTGTAATGCATTTCACAGTTGCGTATCTTCTTAATATCATTAGTACAACAAACTGACACAGATAAAGACACTGCTACTTCACACTCATACAGGAAGTAGCTCGTCAATTAACGCTAGCTAGCTAGCTAGGCTAACTACACCAGAAGCTAGGACGTAGACGTTAGCAAGCTAAGCTAACGTAGCTCAACTTTGGGTCGCTGTCAGTTAGTCCGTGGTCTCGGTAGATATTGGATCGTGATGTCTCTGAGCGCCGTTCACGGAACACTGTCGAGTCTGAAGTCTTGTCAGGCGGACATCGGGACAGGAATGGACATAGTGACCGGTGTGGCGATGGACCTGGCGGAAACACAGGGTAAAGATTACACTTTTATTCGCCTGTTTGTGTCTAGCTACCTTAACGCTAACGTTACATAGTCACCAGGGATATTCACCAAAGTACCTGGCTATGATAGTTACGTTATTTTTGATTGAACAAGTGTATTTCCAGTTGTGGAAATGAAAAGTACATGACGTTACAGTACTTGGAGTAACGTTACAATTTTGAGGAAAGTTACTTACTATTCCATTTAATGCTAACGTTACTCCACAACATTTCAGAGGGAGTTATTGTACTTTTTAACCCACTACATTTATGTGGCATCTATAGCTTTGTGTACTTAAAAAATATATAATTTACAAACACAATCCATCATAGGGTTATAAAATGTGATGCATTAGTATAGATTAAACCACCCAACAGTAATAAGTAGTGTAAATTAGCTCCACCGTGACCAGCTAAATACTGCGGACATGTTCATTTTTTTAAACAAAGATTTTCAATGCAAGACTTTTACACACAATGTAGTATGTTCATAGTGTGGTATTACTACTTTTACTCGAGTAAATGATCTGAATACGTCCATCACTGTGTGTGTGTGTGTGTGTGTGTGTGTGTGTGTGTGTGTGTGCGGTTATGTTACAGATGAAGGGGACAATCCAGGCATCAAGGAGATGGAGGCCATGATTCTGGAGTGTGCTAAGCTGGACAGAGAAATCAACCACTTTGTTGACATTGTGCAACAAGTCACATCAGAGGTGAGAGCAACCCGGTGCAGTCTAATCACATGAAAACATTTCCCCTTATACTAAAGGATCGCGTCAGCTTCAAGATGCATTACCGGGATAAGGGCTTGGATGTACAAAAAGTGCGTAGAGACGAGTGCTTCTGTGGAAGGTCATCGAGCTCTCACTTCGCTGCGTCCACACCGACTTTCTTTTTTGTGAGTGGCAAGTCTTAATGTCAAGGTGTTGGTTTTAAATGTCAGGGAAAACACTGAAGTTGACGAATTGTAAATGTCAAGGAAACAGTCTAATCTACTTCCGTTTGTGTAGGTTAACACACAGCAGCCCGAGGCCATGTTCAGCCTATCGGACAAAGTGAAGGAGCAGTTCACGGAGAGAATAGCCAGACTCTCTGACGCCGAGCTGCAGAGTCACCCGAAAGTAGTCGCCTTCATGGACAGCATGAAGAACTCTCTCAACCAAGGTAAGGCCTGGAGAGATGGGAGAAATAATCCAAATGCATGCACTGCTTGACTCGACGCAATGGTTTCAGGACTTTTAATAAACTTTGATCATAGCTGTGCTTGCAGGAGGGCTGCTCAGCCGAGCAGAGAGAAATCTTGGGAGGGGTCCTTTTTAGAATAATTTGCTGAATTTTGAAAAGCACAACTCCCTTTGTTTACTGTTGATTAATTAACTTTGCCTGTCACCCTGTAGCTGTTATTTTCGGCTTTTGAATTATTGTCCTTATTATACCCCTTATTAAAAACGTAGCCACGCTTGGGCAAGGCCATATGTTGAGCTTCTCTGTACCAATGTTATTTCCCCAGTCTGACTCATTCCCAATAATTGCATTGTGGGAAAAAAAAGAAAACATACTTTGCGGTGTCTGATTATATGAGATAATTTAATGTACAGTCAACATAATGTATTCTGTGAAGCCTTAACCCATCAACCATCATTCTTCTTCACTGCAAGAGTGCCAAATCACCTAATCTTTCCCACGGAGGGATACTTTATGAAGCTTACATTTTGCTCTCTTAATGTCTAAAAATTAGAAGATGTAACCTTATTGGCTTGGCCATTGCATCATCGCCCGGAAGAGCACACTGTTTAAAGTGAACTTTATTCATGTTTAAAAAGAGGAGAGATTGCTTAATGTGTGGGTGGGTGTGTTGGATGCCTGTGTGAGCAGGTGGGATTTGTGTGTGCATGTCTTACATGCATGCATTTGTTGGTGTAATGTCTTGTGACACTGTAAAAGTATACGGCTGTGTGTCTTACATCATTACAGCATTCTATTGCATGCTGAATTAGCTCTGAATTTATTACCATGTTTCTATAATCCATAAATATCCGTCTGCATGTTGTGATTTCAGCCAACCAAGAGTCTGTGGAGAACACGGAGGAGCTCGATGAAGACATCGCTGTTACACAGAGCCAAGTCAACTTCACCTGCCCACTCACACAGGTAGACTGCTGCAGCCTGTTAATGTGTTATTTCTACCAGTTTACATATTCCAGTTGAATGCTTCTTCTTTTTTTCTTTTTTTCCTTTTTTTTTTCTTTTTTTTTTCTTATTTCAAAACATTTGCATCTTATTACAACTCTACCTGATTTCTGACAACACATTAGTTTCAGTGTCAGCAAAAACATAGGAAACCACCTTGATTTGATGTTTTAGCAGCTGTGTTTTGGGTCTGTGTGCATTTCATTTGATAACGCCGCCGTGAATCTGTATTCAAGGTGGAAATGGTGAACCCGATGAAGAATAAGAAGTGCAACCACCACTATGATGAAGCTGCCATACTGGGCCTGATCAAAGCAAAACAAGGCCAGAAAAAGAAATGCCGGTAAGACACACTCTCCTTTGGAGGACTGTTTTGCAGCAAGTAAACAACTTGGCGCGCTGCCGTGAGACCAGCTGTCGGCCTTAATTCACATTTTCTTTATTATTCAATGCTTTATTATTCAATTTCAATGCGGCTGCTCCTAAAGGAACTCTGATGAAAGCCCAACGCGGCTTATGTTGTCGTCAAAGACACCGTCTTATCGTCTTGAGTCCTGACTGTGGTCACACGCACGCACACGCCTTCCATGCACAATTATAGCAGCAATGCGCAAAGGGGCCATCATTTGTGATTAGGTGTATGACTGATGAAATGCTGTTGCACTTGTAACTGCACTTCATCCTCCCCGAAGTGCCTGTCAGTATCAATGCAGAGATGTTTTTAACTCGCGCTTGCTCACATTGGAGCAAATTAGCATGTTGTATTTGTGCGTTTAGACGGCCTGTTAAGCGATCTTTGTCTGCCCTCTAGCTGTCCTGTGGTGGGCTGTGGGAACACCGACGTGAGACAGTCGGATCTGATTCCTGACCAGATGCTGAGGAGAAAGATCCAAAAGAGACACAGCAGCCGCACGTAGTCCTGTTTTACATTTCTAGTAGCAGAATCTTTAACAATATAGCCCGTGACAAGGGAATTCATTGTATTTTAAGGAGTATGTTGTTGGCAGTATTTTTGAGCCACTTGTTTTCATCAGTCGTCGGTTGACACTCGTTATTAAATTCATAATTTTTCTATTCAGAGATTTGTACCTGAGGAAAACTCTGTCATCTGGCAAATTCGATTTTAATAAGTGTTTGTATTTCAACTGGAGCCTTTTTGTTTTTGTATTCTTGTTACAAATGTATGTAAATGTAAATGTAAATTTTATGTAAATAAAAGCTGCAGACCTTTTGATAAATGAACACTGCCAAAGTTGCATCTGTGACCGGGAAGACTGTTTGTATTATCGTAACAGTGCAGTACGTCGACAGAACCACAAGAGAGCAGTGTCTGCATGAGCGCACAGGATCTATGTGAAAGAAATACATTTTTCATCTCTGGATTATAAATTCTCAACTCCAGGTGTGATGAAGGATTATTATAGCGTTGTGACCCCTACTGGCAACTGTGAATCCAGGAAGTGCTCATCATCGAGCATATATAAGTGTATATGCACTTTACATATTTAAAGATGTTGAAATCTAAATGTGACTTGTGATGATCCTCATTAAAATAACAGTTTATTCTAACTGAAGTAAAAGCTAAAACAGGATTCTGGAGATACTAAATTAATTTCCTTAAAAAAAACAACCTGTTATTTGAATGAGCCATTAATGAACCGTTGTCAAACATCTGCAGGAATGCACTTTGCACTTATGTGATTAAATCTCTCCATCCAGCCTGCTCCCGCTCCTTGTAAAGGGTCTTTGTTCCAAAAGAGAAACAAACAAAAGGCTGTGTTGAGATGAAACTAGGTGAAGCTAATCTTTTAATAACCTTGCATCACGCATTTTCAAAAATCTCTAATTGCTCTTGCCCTCCAAAGAGTACGTCACGCAGCACTAAGAGCATTCAGACCATGAAGATATTAACCGGCAACAAATTATCTTCATTCATTTCGCCACTCTACTTTGTTTTGAATTAGCATTCTGGCAAAGCTAATCGTGTTTACTGCACATGTGAAGTTGCAGGTCAATTAGTGGAGAGTGCACGCAAACAAGCATCCGCATTGCATTCGCCGTATCACCGGCAGAGACGTTTCTTTGGAGGGAGGCAGAGCTGTAAATATCCTCAGAAATTCAATCACAATATTGTACAGACATGCACCACTGAGGGGAAAAAAACCCCAATCAATTCCCCATAGATGTTTTCTTTCTTCTGGTTATGTTTGATCAGGAATTCACATTCATCTGTTCAAAAGCTCCAAGAAGTATGTGTGTAATGGCTGCCTGAGACACTGTAGCAATAGCTGGCTTGTCCAAGGAGGGTTTTACCTTTTTGGCAGGAAGTGAACATAGTCTCACGTTGTGGCACAGAGGGTGGATGGAGAAGGGGGAGAACGGCGTGACTCAGATCAGACTGGTGGTCCAAAATTCTGGTTTGATTTGAGGCATCATGCTTTTCTCCCCACTGCTTTCTGGGGCTAAATCCAAACAAGAGTCTGGTTCATTGTACTGCTGACACACTCATGACTTCCCCCTCTGGAGTGAATACAACAAGTTCCTTTACACCACAGTTAAGGTTGCAAGAGGGAAAGTACTGTCAATTGTGCACAAACACAAAACAATGTTCAACACTACCTGATGTAACTACTACTTTCATGATTAATCCTGCATTCAGAGTACCAGTACTGTGAATTGCAAACTTGGAAGAGACTCCTGCCATGTTGTCGTGTCGCTGCGTTAAATGCTCAGGTGTAAATAATAAAGTGAATGAGTGCTGCATTTCACTTAGCTGTCTTGGTTTTCAGGGTGCATGTTGACTTACTGGGACATTAAGTGTGACAGAGATAGAAAGGACAGAGACATTGTTCATGGTAATTAGCAACACCTGGGCTGTTGCTACAATGACGAGTCAAAATGTCTGCTGGAAAGAAAAAACTTTCCACTGTGAAGTTCAATGTAGGCAGAGTGAATCTCAGAGATATTTAACATTTCTGTTGCGATATCCCCGCTGGCATCAGTGATGTGTAGATCATTATAGCTCAAGAGGTTTGGAGGAAAAATGTCCAAATCAAGTGCAAAGTTAAATAGAAAGCATAATTGAACTCTTTAAAGTCAGTCTGTGTTTGATTGTATATCTGGGTTGTTTTTGTTAATGATGCAAATTCAAGGGAGCATTGTTACTGAATACATTTGTTGTTTTTTTATTTCCCTAGGCCTAGGCTATAAACGGTTTTCTTTGGGGGGGGGGGGGCTTACATCTTTTTTGTTGAATTGCATGAAAACATCTTTTGTTAATTACAAGATATTGATTTATAATATGATGACATACTGTATGCTCCATGCTGTATGTTTTGGACCATTTGGGATTATTCTCCCCCTTTAAAAAAATCACTGTATTGATCACACGTGTGTGTGTGTGTGTTGTAATGAGAACTGTTTCTTTTTTTAAATTGTGTATCTCTATAACATCCCACATCTCCACATTATGGGTTACAATGAAAACAAACTTGTTTTATTTGCATCCAATAATACACATGTATTAAACTATATTGATGAAATGAATTCATTAAAAAAATGTAGTCTGATGAACTCCTTTCAATAGCCTCATAATTCTCTCACCTAGGTAGTAGATTTGTTTCTATTGTAAAGTAAAGTAAAGTGAAGACTGAAGATGTAAAACAGGAGAGCGAACAAAAGGCGTACTGCCGCTTTAAATGACAACACCTCCCAGCAGTCGCTGGGTCCTGGGTGAGTTTCGCTGCAACACTGTGGTTCATACTAAAAACAGACAGCACAGCAGAGCAAACCACACACCAGCCTCCTCAGCGCACAGGAAGGAGCGCCCGCCAGGAGCGCGTGAGAAAGCTGCTGCCAGGAGCCGAACTGCAGGTGAGTCCGTCTGCTCTCCTGAGACTTTACTGTGGACTGACCTGCAGAAGATGAACCGGACTGATGGTGGGGTATACCGCTGAGACAGACTTAACATGACGGCAGAAGTGATGTGAAACAGTACTGAGGCGGTGTAAGAAGTAGACGCAGCAGTAGTTATATCCGGTGAGTATGTGGACAAACTGTGAGCCAACAGGTGTGTCAGGTCACACCGGTTGGGATTATAGAAACAGCGCAGAGTAGTTCGACTTTCAGATCGGCTTGTGCTGCGAGTTCTTTGTTAACGCGTCTGTCTTGTTTATGTGTGTACAGGTCGGCGCAGTTGGCGTTCGTTTGGAGGACGTACCCAGCCGGACATGGATTATTGGTGCCCGTCTTTACTGTTTTGGATTTAGTTGAGACTCTGCACAACGCTGCGCCTTAACCCCTCCGTCTCTCCTCCCCTGGTTGAAGAAAGAACAGGTGGACCCTGTTTCTGTGTTAGTCTTAATCCACCTCCCAGCATCCACCTGTCACCTTTATGGGGAACCAGGTGGAGAAACTAACGCATTTGAATTACGCAGAGGTGCCAACGTCTGAGCCAAATGGGTTCGACCCGGAAGACGACGACGGACCGCGCATCGGCGTCTCGTACATTTTCTCCAACGACGACGACGAGCAGGAGGACAATTTGGACCGCCACGCGGTGAACCACGAGGAGAAGCCCTTCGACCCCCGTGACGAGCTGGCGTGCGCGATTTACTACCGAGAGGAGTGCGTCTACGAGACGAACGCAGGAGCCGCGACTCACACTGCGGAAAGTCTCCTGAACAAGTGCAGACCGGGAGACCTGCTGGAGTTCGTGGCCACCGGACAGTATCCCCACTGGGCCGTGTACGTGGGGGACTTCCAGGTGGTGCACATGCACAGGGCCGAGATAAAGAACAACTTTCTCACCGATGTGAGCCAGGGCAAAAAAGGCAGGATAGTGAACGGCCTCTACAGGTACCGCGCGCTCCCGCCGGAGGTGATCGTGCGCAACGCCGTGGACCACGTTGGGTCGAGGGACCGAGAGCTGTACTGGAGAAACTCAGAGTGCTTTGCCGCTTGGTGCCGCTTTGGCAAACGGGAGTTTAAAATCGGAGGGGAGATACGGATAGGGAAGCAGCCGTACAGGTTGAAATTGCTCTTTTCGGAGAAGAAGACTCACGTCCTGGAGTTTCAAAGCCTGGAGGACGTGATCATGGAGAAGAGGAGGAACGATCAGATCGGCAAAGATGCTGTGACGCAAGAGCTGGCCAACCACTTGAACACAACACATGAAAACAAGGAGGAGCGCTTTGTCAACTGACAGCGGATGCTCTACCTGGTGCTGGTTGGAGCTTTAGCTTATAGGAGGTGTTCAATGGGGGAACAATGCACACTTTTCATGCTGAAAAACAAAACCTGTGTTGTTTGAGGGAGCAAATAAGAGTTCGTTTTTTTCGTGTCCTTTGGTGCACCGTGCCACGCTGCAAACCAATCATAACAGGGAGTTACAATTTTAACATTTGCTTCCTCCAAAATGAGAGGAAAGGCCCTGACGTCTGGGGTGACACTTGTTTCAATCTCAAGAGCGCTAGCAAAGCACATCACGAGGGTTGAAGACAAAATCCGGACAAGTTGATTTACTGCGGAAATAAGTGGAAATTGGAAGTGGCAAATGTCCCCCCCCCCCCCCCCCCCCCCCCCTAAGAAAAATGTGATTTTTACACACTCAACCCCCAAGATTAAGTGACTTGCTATGATGGATACATTTGCATCAGAGCTGCACCACCAGTCTAATCATTTGGGGATGAAGTCAGAATTGCCCATAATTATCTTTCTAATCCAATGAATCTTTGCACAGAGGAGCAAAACCTCTCCAGTGTACTTGTACCTGACGAGAGTGCTGAAAGCCCTCGCTCCTGTCCGACTCAGGTGATGGCGATCAATACGGATTGGACGAGAGACGAATGCTTGCTTTTTGTTATTGTGTGCCAACCTTGAGGGTGCCCTTCCTGTTGCTTTCTATCCAATCATCACCCAGCTTTATCCACTCTGACCACTTTGTGGACACAGCTACGACTGCACTTTGACTGAGTCACCCGTGTCAACAGTTTTATTTTTTTGGAGAAAAAAAAAGATGTTTGTATGAAGGAATATGGAAATAAATATATATTTGAACAGTTAAGTTTTTCTTTTCTTTTTTTTTTGGGAAAAGGATTGCAACTTTAACATTTTAAATGATTTCTGGTTCAATGCTAATAAATAATGTCAAACTCTAAATCTCAGGAAAAGTAGGAGAGGCTTTTATATAATCTAACTGCATCCTAAACACCAGCATTGTGTTTCACTACACCGACTATTCCACTTCACACCCCAGAGGAGCCACGGCTCTACCTGTTCAACCAGTAAGATCCCAGCTTTCTGTCCGTTTATTGGGGTGGAGAGCGTTGGCTGTCTGACAGTTAAAGCGGTTAATGCTGCCAGTTTTTTTTATCTAAATATTTGCCTCAGGGCAAGCAGCTCCCCAAACTACGTACACATCAAGTTTGTGAGCTTGTGTTAAGTTGTGTTCCAGCCGTGCTGGACATGTTGCTTTGTTTACGCCTCTGCCGACTGAAGATAGTCTTTTTTTTTTTTTTTTTTTTGAAAGTTTAGCCGCAGGCTAATAATGTTCCTCAACGCTATTTGGCTTTCTCGCCTTCTGCTGGAATTACATTACATTTTGGTCAAATGGGCTTAATTTTAACTCTGCCAAATCACATCCCCATTTAGTTTCTATACACTGTGTAAAAAATGATATGTGTGTATATATACCCGATGTTATAAAATTCCAGTTAAAATAACTTGATGGGATTGAAATTGTGATGAGAAACAGGCCAGGAATGTAAATTATCTATCAGCTCGCAACAGATGCAAAATTGAGATATCGTTGACATTTTAAATGCCAACGTGTGTGGCAGGTGGATCCTGCCAACGTGTAGTGGCAAACAATGAAAGCCGGTGAAACACTTAACAGTACTTTCACATACAGAGGCTGCAACGGAAATTACAACAGGCTCTGAGGTCAGCAGGCTCTGAGGTTGTTTTGAACCACGAGACATCTTGTTTCCCCCCCCCTGCTCTGTTTCAGAGGAAGCTGATGACTCGCTCATAGCCAGCCATGAGTTACTCAGCCTGTTTGTTTTCCTCTGTTAATATTTGCATGGAGATTATACTGTAGTCATTTTGCTGCAGGTAAGGTCCCACTGGACCCAAAGCAGGATCATCATCAGCGCTAGTACCGAACAGGAAAGCTGCCGGACATATTAGCATTTCTTCAATCCTCTACGGTCTACCCCAGTGATGAAATCTAAATTGTGTGTGTGTGTGTGTGTGTGTGTGTGTGTGTGTGTGGGAGGCATATATATGATAATCAGTCACATTGTTTTTCTTTTTAGCAGCAACAGAATCCGAGCAGCATTTGTCACAGCACACGATGTTAAAGCAGCTTCCAGTCGAGTACTGTAATAATGAATATTAACTCCCATTTTTCATCATGTGAGACAAAAGCATTATTCAATTTGGTTCTTTCTCCACAAATTTGTGTGCTTTCTATGATTTCCCGAGCTATCAAAAAAAAACTGGTACATGACTCAGCGACGAAAAAGGCACCAAGCTGTGAGCTGAATTAATAATAATGGGAGTATGGTTTTATTGTGCCGCTTGTCTGTTAGTCAACTCTTAAAGCTGCCCTGTGGAGTTTCCTGTACACAAAGCTTCTGTTTACTTTAAGTGTTGCTCACCAAAATACAAAGTGTGTGTCTTTGAGGCCTTTCTTCCTCATAAAACATTTGCAGTCATCTCCTACGGCGCCTTTGTGGACGCGACGTGATAACAGCTGTTACTACATCAACTGTTGAGCGGCAGAACAGCGTGAAACCAGCCAAACAAAACAGGGACCCGATCATGAAAACTCCATCTTTTATTTAGCTCGTCTCTCATTCAGCCCAGTAGCCCAAGAAAGCCGAGCCAGTGCATTCCTGATTAAACTCTAATGACTCCAGAAAAAGGCCACCAGCGTGATCTGCAGCCAAACTCGATTAGATGCGACTTGTGAGAGACATATTTTTTACCGCAACACAAACACGTGTGAAACCAGGGGACGCTTTGGGTTTGACATATTGGCTCATTCATATCAGCCTTTTGGCCAGCGAGTCTGTCATGTTTCCCGCGGAGGATTGGAGGAAAGCCCACACCCTTCAGGCACAACTGGCAACATTACAGAAGTTGGGGACGAGCCAGAGCTCAAATCAAACCCACCCTGTGTTTACAGAATGTCATAATCTAACAACTTCTTCCCACACGCAAACATGTCTGAACTTTAGAGGAGTGTGCTTGTGAGGAGATTCTATCTGACAGGCCGACAGGAAGTGGGTGTATTTTGGACGGGGCTTCAAGCCACTGTGAGGTTATATCCATGTGGGACAAAAACACCGTGGAGCTGAAAGATGGATAGTGCGAGGACATTTGACAACCTCAGGTTATGTGCTCGACTATTTAGAATATGAATCTCACCTGAGGGATTTTAATAGATTCCCAGTTGTATTTGCTACTCAAACAGCATGAGCTGCTCAGGTTTTTGCCGATAGGATTCCTCTTTAAGCAGCAAAGCGTAGGATTTATGAATGGCTGTTGGGAGAGAGAGAGTGCACTTGTAAGATAAGATCGGAACACAGATTGCCCTTAGATTGAACCATTATTTTCTGAATCCAAATTGTGCCAGCGCTGACGAACAACAGAGTCTGATACTCGCCACTTTCCAGTCATGTCAACGGTTAACTTAAAAAAAAATATGAATTTGTTTTCTCAGATTAAAAACATCCGCTTTAGACAGAAGCAGAGTGCTGCAGGGTTTTTTGTTTGTCAGGCCAATTTAACTGCCCACTCACCTGGATCATGTTTGTGCTTGTGTTTGGAGAGACAGTTCCATTTCTTGTGAATTAGAGCGAGTGTAATGAAACTCCAAAATGAACTGCACTGCATTCATTAGCAACTATTGATCCACAGTGCTGCAACTCATGCAACTTTTTTTTTCTCTTCTTCTTCCACATTTCACTGTAAACTTTACTTCTTGCACCATCCACTTGCATTTGGTCAATCGTTCGTGTGGGACTCAGCGTTTGACTTGGACTGAGCTGTGTTCACTGTTTCGTTTCAGACTGTGATTCCTGCTTGCCCCGGCGTGGGACGACCGTTTGTTTTTTCAGCTGCACAAAGGCAAAGTCCATTCCTTCCCAGCTCCATGGAGTTGTAGCGTTGCTCTCCTTTTTCAAAGCAACACTCCCATAACCTAGTTTTGCACTGTTTGTGCTGCACTTGCTACTTTTCAACTGCACAACAATTGAATTTAGTTTGTATGCTCCACGCAGACAGACAGGAACCAATGTTCCCTTCCTTCCTTTGTGGTTTCTTTCACTTTCCTTGACACATGTGGTTTGGTAGGACTGAGCAGAATGTGAAGGTAAAGCCTCTGTTAACAGCTACGACTGGGGGAATTGCTGAGCTTAGAATGATCAGTTTACGCTACAAGACATCATGTGTAAGGATAGCTTTGTAAGGCAATCTAAGAATATCTTTGATTTGATCATTGTGACGAGAGGAAGAGCGTAGAATTTGAGCTCGTCAGAATGGAGTCAGGCCCCCTTTCAGTTTGAGCTGTCGTGTTCGGTCAGCCAGGCCTGTCTGGTTTATATAAGCAGAGCCAGACAGCAAGAAAGAGCCCGTGGGAAGCTTCAATAAACTGACCCTGTTCCTTTGGATGGTGATGGATGAATGAACGAATAAAAGAACCAAAGAGAGGGATGGGAGGCTTGAGTTAAGACCTGGGAGAGAGAAAGGCAACAGAGACCACAGTGGTTGTTCAACCCTCATACTTGAACCGAGATGTGACTGAGATTGAGATCAATGGAAAGACTATATATATATAGATATATATATATATATATATAATCATACAGTGCATTGCTAGTATTTTAGACTCACGAAAACATTCGCAAAGTAGTCCCACAGTTTTGTAAAAGTGTCAGTTTTGTGATTGGAGTGTGCTGCGCCTGGCAGCAAGAGTCATATTCCCCCGACAGTGATTTTAGCAATTAATAGAGCCTACCGTCGTGGCAGTCTTTACAAAACTTCCTCCCAGATCCCAGGGACTCAAATGAATGCTTATCGCAGTTCTTGCTCTTCTTTCATTTCAATTCCACGCTGCTGCTCCTGTGCAGTGAGTTTAATTGTCAGGGTCAGAGCTGGAGTTTCATGTCCATGTTCAGACTGTGACCGCTGATGCTATGATCATACATATTGAAAATAATTTCCGATTCTATTTCCAGCTGAGGAGCATCCCATCATCCTTTGTGGGTGTCTGCTTTGAAAGCAGGTGTGCTCAGTAGCAAACTGAAACGTCCCGCTGGCTTAATCAAAGACATGGAAATGGAATTATTACAGGGTGTGAGCGTGAGGGGCAACGAGAACATCTCCGTATGTGTGTGCCCGTGCATACCTGTGAGTCTGTGCATGTGTGTGTAAGTGTGTGTGTGTGTGTGTGTGTGTGTGTGTGTGTGTGTGTGATGGGTGGCAGAGCAGCAGAGGTCCGGCCCTGCAGGCTTGATGTTAGCTGCTGATAATGAGGCCCTGTTGAGGTGAATGGAGGCAAAGCCAATTGAGACTCACTCAGTGGCCGTGTGATATCGCCACATCGACCAGATTGACGAGAGCTCGAAGACGAGCTGTTGTGCATCTGCATTTCAGGGATTGCAGTCTAGACAGCCTTTGGGAAGAAAAATAAATGTTCAGAAAGAGAGCGAGAGAGAGAGGTGGCAACAGGACTGGAATTCAAAATCAAATCAGGCGGATGTTTTATGGGGGAATAATATGGTTCTACAAGGCCAAACGCTCCGTGCAGACCCTTTGCTTTGACACATTTATACTTCCCTCACGCATTTGTAAACACAAACCTGAACTAAGCCTGTGTTGTGCATGTTGTTTCAGACGGAAAGGTGCAGAGCTCTACTTTGCTTCTGGAGATTTGTCACAGCAACACATCTTCGCAGGGTAATTGTGCTATCCCAGAGATGGATCAGTCTCCCATGTGTACTGCAGTTTATTGCCTTATAATTATGAGACTAATTATGAAGATGTATTACAACCCCCCCCTTGTGTGCCCGGATATATGTGTGTACACACAATTCACACACACACACATCAATCACAAATACTGTTGCAGTGATTAAAATCTCAATGTGAAATTGGGAGGTGGTAATGACTACACCACTGCCTCCCCGAGTCCGAGTGTCTGCTGTGAAGCAATACGCATGCTTCACTTTATACACTTTATACACTTTATACACTTTAATACGCATGCTTCACTTTAAGGTCTGACTTTGAGGTTTATCGTCAACAAAGCTCCTGATTACATTTCTAACGAAGTGTGTTGACAACAAAAGGAGCAATGAAGCTGCGTTCAAATTCCCACACCTTGTTAATATGGCTTTCGAATCAAAACTTTTTAGGAAAAAAATTGCCTACACTATCATCAGTGCAATTACAGACAACTATGTTATCGGTATTGCAATGGAGTTTCTTTTTTTTTTAATGTCTCTATTTTCTCCTATGCCGGTGCCGCCACAGCAAGAGTACAGAACAACAATAATTGCAACACGGCTCTTCTGTGTAACATCAATCATACAAGAGTACAGATTAAAACAACTTCATACAGAGCTTTATATGCTTTGTTCCTCAGGCATATTACAACAGGTTATTCACTATATGTTGATTCAGAGGGCAGAAGAAGAAGGGGCCGACACAAACACACACACACACACACACACACACACACACACACACCCTTCTCAGGGGATCTGTAAGGACAATGGTAGGATACCGCACACAAGGACATGGTGTGGCTCCTCTGATGCAGCAGGACTCAGGATGCAGTTTGTGTGTGTACCCACAGTGGGAGGCAGGGACTCCCGCGCACCAAAGGATTCATTTCCAAAACAACTTGGATGTGAGTCGCCTGGGCAAACTGAGCGCCAAGTCCACGCTGCAAAGAAGACAATAATCATAAAAGGCTCCTTGTGGGATCGTTTTGTTTTATCCCCAGACGTGACAAAGTCCACGACCCTGTATATCTATTTCTGGTGGATTGACAAACACAAGCAGACAAACAGAGCTCTGGCTGTATTTTACACAGATTCCTTCCATCCACAAACACCCACCCTGTACCCACAGACTGAGATACTGCGGAGCAAGCCAAGGCCTTATGATGGACGCAGATTTACTTTCATTAAACTTTGACTGAAGTTCATCAAAGAGCGTTCCGCCCCTTCCGCAAATCCAGTGCTCTTGATCTGCGGCAGCGAACCGCTGATAAGTAGTTCGCTCTGTCACGATAAAGACTCCATTAGAGCTACACGCAGATCTCCGGCGACGAGGGGGAAGATGATAACGCCATGTTCCTAAACAACGGGCCGACTTATCTCCCCATGCCTTCCTGTCCAGGATATCCCATTTGGCTCAGAGGCAATGACATTATCATGGAAGAGGCTGCACGTGGGTATTTTTAAGTTCACAGATCGTGATGATATTCTGCAAACTTTCACTTCTGCATGGCTTTTTCCAATATCACATTATGCTAACGCCACGAGTTTGCATTTGGAGTGTTGTGAGTAACTGGAACAAAGGTTATCTCGGTGTGAAATCCCTGCAGCGGTTGTGCAGAGGGGCTGAGCCTGTCCAAAGGCATGGTCGGCTTATGAGAGAAAACTAAGCAATTCCCTTTTTATGAAACAAGACACAGACCCTCAAATCACCCCATACCCGGCATCTGAATGCAGAATTTGATGCCTGCGCGTATCCCGGCAGCACACACGCGCACACCACAGTGAACGCTATCTTGTTGTTCCAGTGTACTCGCACAATAAAGCGTATATCAAATAAATGTTCGGCATTTTCACCACGACTTTCAGATGAATAATTCAGGTCTGATCTTCAGAGGGTGGCATGAACTGAACGCGCGCGCCATCTCTGTCTGCTGCGCTGCGTGTTATGTTGAGTGATCAACACACCGGCAGTTTGCCTCTTTAGCCAGCCGCTCATTGCCTTTTAATGTATGCACATGGAATGTATGATCATTCAAAATCACAGTGGCAAGGTAGGGGGGGTCAGACTGAATAAAAGCAAAAAGACTTCTCCCTGTCTCTCTCTCTGTCCATTCATTAATGATATCTATAGCCCTTAAGCCTTTCATGAGTGTTGGTGGAGTGTCGGGAAGCTCTCTAATCCCCGCGTTGCTCTTTATTCTGCCCATGACGCTCATCCCCTCTGTGTCAGATCCTGAAACCCCGCTAATCCCCTGGTGGCATTGCGCGTGGCCCCAGCTGTCGGCTCCCATGCTGCGCCGCTTCTCGCCCGGCTAATTTGTGCCCCTGCTTGGGATGCTATTGATGTCACCTTGCCCAATCTATTCCAATAACTATCGTTTTCTTTTCTTTTTTTTGCTCTCTTGTTCTTTCACACTGCTTCCTCTCTCTCTCTCTCTCTCTCTCTCTCTCTCTCTCTCTCTCTCTCTCTCTCTCTCTCTCCTCGCTCTCTCTCTCTCTCTCTCTCTCTCTCTCTCTCTCTCTCTCGCTCTCTCTCTCTCTCTCCTGGCTGATGATGAAACTCCCAGCTGGCACCAAGTGAGCGCTTTTGTTCCCTCTGTTGTATAAAGACTCAATGCCCTTTTCCTCCATGCCCGCACACTAAAAATCTGACACAGAGCCCTTCCTCCAAAAGCTGAATGAACGGGCAGTGGAGGAGGTGGCGATGAATGCAGGACAGAAGGCCGAAGCAGCTGAGAGCACACAGACGAAGCAATTGAAAGATAGCACATTAAGAATCCTCAAGTTCAATTAAGAGTGCTTAACAATGCATCAGTATGCCGGCTAGCTCTCTCTGACTTATTTTAATGAGAGGAAGGAGGTGGGAAGGGGCAGAGGAAAGGGAAGGGCTGTGGGTGTGGGTGATGATTAGCTCTGTTTTCTTACTTGCTAAGCTCCTCTGTGCAGCTCAATGGAGCAGTGGGCCGCAAAGAGAATTTGGACACCTTGGCGTCGCCCACCCAGACTAATGCCACCCGTCTGGCACTCTGTGGAAATGAGTGTACTTACAGAGAGACAACACAGGTGTAGACTATCACCAGTAGCGTGAGAGACGTTTTAGTAAAAGCAGAAATAACATAATATAGGGAACACTGTGTTACAAGTAAAGAGCCTTCGTTTTAAACAAATGTAAAGATGCTAAGAGGAACTTTCATTTTGTGTTGATTTTGGCGGTCCCTGTGGGCAAAAGCAATAGTGTTTCCGACCACCAGATTCCCTTTAGAAAACCTCTAATTTTGCACGTCCAATGCCTGTAATAAGCCTGTCCATGAATGGCCTACCCTGCCTTTCAACCCACATGTCTGTGTACCTGCGCGCACTATATGCCAGTGCACTCATTGGGCGTGACCGCAGTCTTTCACAAGACTTCCCAACAATAGCCAGGTTCCCGTTTAACATTCATTATGATAACGTTAGGTGTTTTCTTGCATTTGAATGAGGCACGCCGTAGTTGAATACAGTTAGCAGTGACAAAGGTACGCTGCGCTCCTGTCCTTAACACTCTCTTGTGGACACCTCCTCTATGTGTTTTGTGGAGTGGCTTTGGGTTTGATACAACACTAGTTTACTCTCCAAACTTCCCTACACCAGCTTTATTAAAGGGGCCGCGTTTTAAACCATGGCTTCACTTCCTTAACTTGAAAAAGTATAGAGTCCAGAACGGAGTAGTGAATTGTAAGGAGTTTGGAGAGACCGAGAGTGAATAGTGTCCATTGTAGAAAGAGTAGAGGAAAGGAAAGTCACAGTGAAACAGAGAAAAGATTCGGGTAAAAGGAAAAGCCGAATACAGAGACAGAGGAGGACCAAACAACTGATAGCAGTGAAATTGGACGAAGAGCCCCGAGCAGAGTTGCTGGAGACGGAATGTGGAGATGACCCCCGTTCCCAACTTCCCTTGGCGTGGCCTCACCGATGTGACATGCATTACCATTACAGCTCTTGTCACAGGCCCCGCCGTCCCTTTCCTTCACTGTTGTCTCTCTACTGCCACTCATGATCACAGCCTCTCGCTTTAACACACAGGGCCAACACACCACACCGCTCTCTCCTCTCTCTCTCTCCTCTCTCTCTCTCTCTCTCTCTCGCTCTCTCTCTCTCTCTTCTCTCTCTCTCTCTCTCTCTCTCTCTCTCTCTCTCTCTCTCTCTCTCTTCTCTCTCTCTCTCTCTCTCTCTCTCTCTCTGTCATCCCCTTCTCTGGACCCACTGTCACAAAGATAAATAAGAAAAAGAAGAAGTCAGTGTGAACTGACAGTGCCACTCTCTCGCCAGCGGATTTCTCGACACTGTTTCTCCACTCCTCAGCGAGGCTGCAGGGATTATCTCGGAGGGCTGTCGGGCTATTCGAGGTCAGGATGAGTTACCGTTGGGACCGATCATAAAAAGCTATAATGTGTCCTATCACTTATATGCAGACGACATCCAACTTCATCTGTCATTCAAAACCCGCGAGGCATTCACATTAACTAGGCTCCTGGACTGTGTCAATGCCATCAGAGACTGGACGGCAGAAAACTGCTTACAACTCAATGACTCTAAGACGGAGGTCCTAGTTATTGCTCCAGAGGAGTTTGTCCCCATGATCAGGCAGATTATTAGTCCTCTCTCCTCTGCTTCCCATTGCAACCTGCGCAATCTTGGGATTTTCTTTGATCGCTCCATGTCATTTGACCCTCATGTTAAGCAGCTGTCCAGGTCATGTTTCTTCCATCTAAGAAATATCAGTAAACTGAGATCTGTAGTATCAACACCTGAATTAGAGATGATCATACACACATTTATCTCCTCTCGCATTGACTACTGCAACTCACTTTTCACATCACTCAGTGTATCTGCTCTTAACCGTCTGCAGGTCATCCAAAATGCTGCCGCCAGATTACTCACCAGGACAAACCGACGGTCTCACATCACCCCCGTACTCCGATCTCTCCACTGGCTTCCTGTAGCATCTCGGATACACTTCAAAATTCTCACCATCACTTACAGAGCACTTCACGGTCAGGCTCCGGCTTATGTAGCTGATCTACTTCGCCCCTATTCACCCCCCCCGCACTCTCAGGTCAAATGCTCTAGGTCTTCTGTCAGTCCCACGCACACGATTTAAGACCCGTGGTGACCGAGCCTTTGAGGCAGTGGCACCGAGGCTCTGGAATGCTCTGCCTGCAACTCTCCGCCTCGCAGATACTGTGGATACTTTTAAAAGCCAGCTCAAAACCCACCTGTTTAGGCTGGCGTTTGTGTAAAAGTAAACCCATGTCCTAGACCTGCTCTTAACATTTGTTTTACATTTTTATTTTATTTTTATTTTATTCTTTAACATTTTTTATTCACTCTGTGTATGTAATTTATTGACCCTAGGGTCACATTGTGTTTTTTATGCTTTTAAATGTCTGCTCTGTTAAGCACTTTGTGATAGTACTGTCTGTGAAAAGCGCTATATAAATAAAATTCATTCATTCATTCATTCATATATATATCTATATATCTATATATATATATATAGATATATAGAAGTCCCTTTTCAGCTTGAGTCGAGTGTGCAAAGAGTGAGAACTCTGGTACAGTACAGGTGTCATATCACATTCTGCTGAATAGACCACAGCGGGAGAGGAGACGGAGAGGGAGCTGAACTCATCAAGTTCCTTTCAGAGTGACATTAAGTGCATCCACAGTCCTGTAATGTTTAAGCTATTTAAATGACACGAGTACAGAGAAGAGGTCCTGAAGGCTTTTGGTAATTTGTGTGTACTGTGGGCGGTTCAGACACTCCATCAAACTCCAAATGTTTGCTCTCTCTGTTTGTACAAGTGATACACAAGCACAGCAATATATTCCTGTGCACGAACAGATAAAACCACTCACGATGCCCGTCTGAGGAACCAGCTCATTGAAAAAGAAATTGCCAAATTATGTCTCCACTTTTATTTAAACCACAAGACATGTAATTTCAGTCATTACTCTATGACAGATTTATTTTTTTCATTCATGCCATTTTGTTGGAGGAAAAATATACTAAATGGAACATAGTGTTGGTTGACAAGAGTTTATCATTTCTGTGCATCTGTTTTTGTTTGATGACCAATAGCAGCAGTCTATATTATCACAGTCAGAGAGGATTCAGAGTCAGGAAATTAAGACAGAGAGACAGACAGATGGTTATGTTGATGATTATGTTGATATGATGTTGTTCCACATACCATTGACTCCTGAATGAAGGTATTATGTCCACATCAGTTCACACGAAGTTTGCAGGAGAGATTACGGAGGAGCCAGAGCGCTGCAGTGCACAAGGCTATGAGCTAATTCCTCAACAACAGTGAGCCCGATGGGTGCTATTGATGGCGTACAAGAAAGCAGACAAGATGTGTATTTGCCCTGACACACGATTGCGTCCTCCTCCTGTGCTCTCTGTGTATCATTTCAGCATCTGATACATGAATATCATGAATATGTTGGCTTTAGAAACAGTTACAATGTGTCTTGTAAGGCATTGATTTGTGGATGGAGCACCGGAATAAAATTCCTGTTTTGATAAAATATTCATTTGACAAAGCAACAACAAAAAAAGCAAAACATACATGATACATGACTGTAAACACACATCTAAGATCTAAGTGAAACAAATATCAGGTATTACTTTAATTTAGTTATGTGCAAGGCAGAGATCTTTCATGCCAGAGCGATAATAACACACAAAGGTGTTGCACCTTCGTTGGGAGAAAAACCTCGGGGCAGGCTTACGCCCAGGATCTCTATGGAGAGCTCCAGTGGGGTGCAATAGGTGATTTGCATCGCCCCCTCCCGGCACTTTCATCCTGACCCGGCAACACTGTGCACGTGGGGGAACGGGAGCCAGTGCTGTTGCCCGGACAACTGATCACAGGATTACAGGTTGGGAGAAGGGAGAGAGAGAGAGAGACGTCAGCGAGGGAGAGTCAGTTAGTGTTTGTATCACTGGTCTTTAATGCCGGTCCTGCTGTTTTTTTCATTTTGGCCAGCTAATGACGGACTGCTTCAGGCCTGGGACACAAAGACAATGCAATTAACTGGCTGGCTGGAAACAAATGCTCCATGGAGCACTGATGTGGGTTGAAATTTGGAACCAGTTGTATAAATAGGTTTTCAGTGAGGTGGTTTTCTTATTGAGCATCTGTGTAGAATTCAGTGTTGTCAAATGAAGCTGTTTTCTGCCCGGTCAAACTTATTTTTTACTGAAGTGCGCAGTTAAATGAGTTTTTTGTTTTCATTTAGTCTGTTTTCATGCTCTCCTCTTGCATCTTTACTTCTTGCCTTGGTTTGTTTCCTGCCTGTGTGATTGTCGGCCCCGCCCTTATGAGATTCACCTGTTGCTCGTTAGCCCTGCTGTCACCTGTCCCTCGTTATCTCCCTCCTGTCCTTGGGTATTTCGTTTATTCCTGTTGGCCAGTTACCTGCCTGATTCTACCTACCTGCCTGTCTTTGGACTTATTGGCTGTGAGCCTTTTATGTAATACATCTTTAAACTGCACCAGTCTACCTGTCGTCTCAGCTTTTGGGTCCACCTGCCTGCTTCAAACCTGACAATACCCCCCCCCCCCCCCCCTCTTCCGAGTAGTATGATTGAGATTGACAGGGCAATGAGTTCTGCATGCTCAGCTCGACACGCAACAGCTGATAGCCGTCTAACCCAAAACCTCATTTCAGTTATAACTAGATTTCAACGTTTGTTTTCCTCTTTAGGTTATAATTCGGTCAAAGTTAATCATTTAAGACTTGTAAAATGTTTAATGAATATCAAATATTATTGTTGTTTTTGGTTCACCCTAACTTATCCAAATTAAGCAGGAGACTGGAAGTGTGTCCCAAGACCCAATGTTTTTTTGTTTTACTTATTATATGGACAAAAAGGGCTTTCATGACGAACAGTCGAGCCCAAGGCTCTGATTGGGCTACTTGCAACATTATCCGTGGTTGCTCTCCGACTAAAGGTTTGCCATTGTTAAGTCAAATCCTATAGTTTTGAGTTTGGACACGACGGCACACATTTGCATTAAAACCTGTGCAGTTAACAGCAGAAGCGTCGCTGAAAACACGTGTGAAGACAGCAGAAGATGTTGGAATAAAGACACAAACTGTGGAGCATACCGGTCTGCACAACCTTCCCTCATATCCAGTGACAAGCCTCTTCTCATCTCTGTTGGACTGTTGCCATGTAGACCAGGCCATTGAACAACGGGATAAGGCACACTCAAATCTAATGCCTTCAGGGGGGAAGAAAAGTTCCTACTGCTGCTGCATATTAAAGCATAGCTATTTTCTGTGAGTGTGGCACGTCTTTATTCAATATCAGGGGCTCCACAGAGACACATCCAGCTTCAGGCTGGCAGCAGTGCGGCGAGAGTGTGAGAGTTGCAATCCGACTGACTGATCGTTTTTAATAATGCTCGACGCCCCGGTACTCACATTTATTCACATTTAACTGGGGAGATGTTAGAGTGGACCGGTGTTGCTCTGTTTTTCTATTAACCTTAAAGACAGACAATGGTCATAATTTGTGGCAACGAGGGGGAGGCCTTCCTCTTTCACTGACCACTGGCACAACTGGTGGTTCGCCCACGCAGGAAGGAGAGCCCCACTGTACCGGAGCATGTAGTATCGTAGAGAAGGTTCATTTTTCGACCTTCTAACTTTTCTCTTAAGAATAAAAGGAGTAAAGATGGTTCAATGTTTGCCCTCAGTAACAAATAGGCAAATAATTGTGTCATTGTATTCGAGTTTAAACCAGAAAATCTCAACCTGTAAGCCTCTTATCGGTGACGCTGAACAACCCATTTAAACAATGTTCCTTCTGTTTGCAATGCACATGCAAAGTAGAGATCACGTCGAGTGGCTAAAAAGAACTTAACGGCAACGCAAACATGTGAAAACCGTACCTGTCAACAAGAGGCCTCTTTCCCACAGGGGGTCGAGGTCACGGCTAGCTCAACGTGTTTGATGGAAAAATAAAAGCGTGTTTTTTGAAAAATCTCATTCAGCTCAGCGCAAACAATGTCACTCAGATATTCTAACAAAAATTAGGTTGACAAATAGCAATTATCTGTGCTGTTGCCCTTAGTAACTTACCTTTAACGACATTCAGCCAATTCCAGAAAGAAGATACGCGTGTACAAAATAGATTTAGGGCTGCAGAGTACTTTCTCAAGAAGGAGGCATGCTTCATTCATTGGAATGTTTTTTTCTAAATAGCCTTATCAGCGTTTCGGTGATTAGCCCCTGATGTTCCTTTTAAGTGAATCCATACACAGGCACCGAATGGATCTGGCTTGACAAAAAAACACCATCTTAGACAAGGTCAGAGCAGTCATCATCCCCACGCTGAATTATCTGCTACTCAAGTACATTCCATTAACATGGACTGTGTTTAGAAATGTGTGGGTGCGCGATGAGGTGGGAGGAAAGAGTGGGGAGCGCGAGAGGAATGAGGGAGGAGAGGAGCAGTGCAACAGGTTCCCAGGAGGACATGGGGAGGCATAGAAGGAGCCGAGGGTGCTGGGCAATGACGCTAACGTGGTAAAGCCAAGAGGAACCTGAAGGAAACGATGGATGATGTCATGCAGATGAGGAGAACTTCAGCATAATGAGAGAAGCTCAATAAGATCATAAATGGTAGGCCTGAGCTGAGAGCTTGGCATTAAGAGGTTTTTTCTTTCAACAAAAATGAAGCTGGACATTAGAAAGTAATGCTTCCCCTCACCGAGGGGCCCTTGAGCGAGTCCCTCAATCCATCAACAGTTCAGTGACCAACAGGTCAGATTGTGCTTGCACTGGGCAGCTTCCAGGTGTGAATGTGCACGTTGTGAGTGTGGACTGCAGCTTTAAAAAATCTTCCCCAGATAAGTAAAGGTTAAACCACAATCGTTTTTATCACCTCACACAGTTGAAACAACAAATGGAATGGAAAACAGTTGGGCAGACACATTTGGAGTCCCGTCAAATATACACTCTCCTTTCAGCTCCTTTTAGTTTTTGGTCACCACCAACTCCTGTGGAAGATATCTGTCTCTTTAGCTGCTGAGTGCTCCCGATGTTTACTTGCTAGTTGCTAACTTTGTCTGTCAGCTTTATGTGGTGCAAGAGAAATAGTTTTTTAAAGCTCTTTTGCTGACATCAACTGCCTGAATTGGAAAAGTAAGGTTGGGGGCTTTACAGTTTTTCTCAATTGCTAAGACACATTTCTTGAAACGGTCGCCCATTCTCTCAAAACTGTAAACACAAAACCTCATCTTCAAGCACTATTTACAAAACCTCTGAATCCTCTTGCAAAATGAAACTTTCGCCTCAAAACAGCTTTACCTGTGCTCGAAATCAAACACTGCTCTCAAATCATAAACAAAGTGATCAAAATAATATACACCATCAAGCAGTCAGTAAACAATACACCAATAAATAGAAAGCACATTGTTCAAAACATATAGTTCTCAGGGAGAAGTCGATTTTTAATGTCAAAACTAATTTCATATGAACGAAAACATGTTCTATTACAGTCGCTCAAAATTGATCAGAAATGACTACTGTGCTTTGCTCTTTGCAATTTCTTTTGTTCTTCCTCCTCCTTGTACCCCTAGTTTTACAGTACTGTACCCTGCATCTCACAAACGTGTCCTTTGTCTCTGTGATACTGTAATTCTTGTTCTTTGTTGATATGAACCTGCAACCAGTCAACATCTATTGAGCAGTCAGTGCTGTTACTGTAACAAATAGAAAGCACCATGTTCAAGGCCATACAATTTGTTTATTGTACATTATACAGCCTACAATGCACTGTAGGCCTACTACAGTATACAATACTACAGTGAAAGGGACAAAAATCAAAGGAGTCAACATGTCATCAATGTGCTTCTTCTTGTCTTTGGGCTGGGTCAGGCCAGAGCACTTCGTCGACATCACCTTCAACCACCTGTTTGCTCTCTGAACTGGCTTATATTGGTTGTGTCACATCATTTGATACAAGTGAAATCAATTTTGAGTGATTGTGTTGAATCAATGACATGTGCTCTCTCTTTGTATTTGATTGTTGCCACTTGTGTTTACCAGTATGGATGACATGTGCATTAGAGTGCAGAATGTGTTTTGAGACTGAGAATGTGTTTAGAGTTTTGCTGAAAAGTCGAAGTGAGATCTGAAAATTGTGTTTTACCATGTGAAATAGTTTAAGGTATTGACAACAGACTGCACAATTAGCTAAATGAGTTCAGGCAACTGAGAACTTTGCTCAGCCAATGGGTTTTAGTGTTTTAGCAATTGAGAAAAACTGTAAAACCAAAGCAATGGACTTAAATACACTAAAACCACTGAGGGGAACTGCAGAGTCAGGTGATGATTCTTTAACCTGTTTGGCATTCCACATAGTAATTTGATCAACTGGCAACATATCATCATTTATTGGAGAAGCTTGGAACAAAGTAGTCCTGGTCATACCTGAAACAGTGATGAGGAAGGAAATCCTTCTCCTCCAGAAGAAGCTTCTTACCACCTTTGTAGAGAGGTGTGCTATTTGTCTGTGCTCTACAAACGCCTTTTATTTACCTTTCAAAAATGATATACAACTGAAATGATTGTGTTTGGCTGCTGTTTGAATAAAAAAAAAATAAAAAAACACCATAAAGTAGGCTGTAAAGTATAGAGTCACAATCAAAACTCGAGCAGCCGCTTTGATTGGTGGTCGGTTTAATGGCGAACCACGCTTTGAATTATTCTTTTGTTTGATGACTGACCCTGGCTGAACCTGAAAACCACTAATTTGTTCCGTTTTGAAACCTGACATTTTGACTGTCTGTCCCTGCATCCACCGCTCCCCTTGTGTCCATCTGTGTCTCTGTCTGACTGCCCGATGGCCACAATACAGAGGGTACAGGCAGCCATAGAGGCCTTCAAAGACATGCGAGTAATTTCACCTCCAGAAACCCAGCAAAAGCGTTCTTTCTCTTCATCCCCTCTCTATATATTTTTTTTTCTCCCTTCCTCTCTGTAGCACTCCTCTCTCTGTCGGCCTCCTCTGCTTTTGTATTTCTGCTGTCTTTCATGACCTCTCTCTTCTCCCCTCTCGCTCCGTTGTTCGCTTTACTCCCTTTCGTCGATCGCCCTCTCTCTTCTGAACCTCGGGTACACCTGGCTGGCTGCTGAGGGCTGACACTTTAAAGACATTGGCTTCAGCTTCTGCTGCTAGCGGAATATCAATATCTGCTGTACACACTCACACACACACACACACACACACACACACACACACACACACACACACACACACACACACACACGCTCACATCGCCTCCCTCCCACACATGTAGCAACATATAGCACACATAAAGGCACACGCATTATCCACAAAGGTCCCCCTCCATTCGCACACCACCCACTAACCCCCGCAGTATATAGACGGCATAAAGGGAGGCTGTCAGTTTGCACAGCAGCAACGACTGAATGACCACCACACCAACAAGAGAGGAACCTTGGGAGAGCTATAGTGGAGGGCAGGATGAGTAAACACAAAGCATTTCCCTCTCCACCTCCACATTTTTTGTTGCTACAAAGCACTTTTTTTTCCTTCTCTGAATAACATGTCCTGCATGTGTTGGTTACATCAGAAGAATTTTAAGCAGCTAACTGTAAGCCCTTTAAGACCCCATCCCTGCTTGGGCATGTGTGAACGTACAGAACCCAACTCTCTCTCTCTTTCTTTGTCTCTGTGGGCTACTCCTCTCAAACCTCCCTCACCCCGCCCTCCCCTCGCTCTTTGTTGATTTACAACGTGGACGTCTCTCCATCAAAGGCAGATTGCTGCTCTCCGTCTTGCCTGGCATGGATCTCTTTGCACTTGGGAGTAACACCCCACAGCTCAAGGATCAAGAGGTTATCACATGATTCTCCCTGTCTGTTTCAATTGTTTTGGCTATCTGCGCCTGAGTAAATGGCCATTATAAATGTCACACCTCAAGTGCATTGTTTGCAGCAATAAACAAAACAACTGATGGAATAATAGCTTCATTTTTCTGTCGGTGTATTTTTAGAAGGTATTCTGTCGTGCTGGCCTAAAAATAGCTAAAATAATATATAACCAGTTCATGCATCTGTTGTGTTTACAGACTGACTGAGTTTAGCCTTGATAGCTTCCTCCTGGAAGTCACAGGGGACAACCTTTCACTCCTTAAATTTACATAACGTTGGCCTGACACCTAGTGGATACAATAATGTAAATTGGTCTGAAAGGAGTATCAGCGAGACACTTAAATTCAGGTTGAATTTCTCATCTATATTTTTTCTTTCTTTCTTCAAGTCACATAACGATCCCACACATGATTCAGTTACATCATGGCCATGCCAAGAGTTTTCTTGAAGAGATGTCTGTGCAATACTCCTACAAATTAAGTACAATATAATAGTCGATCCACACCAGTCAGTCGGTGCCTGACTTGAACTGATGTTTATTTTACAAATGGGATATACAAGTTTAGTCAAATTAAGACCAACCGTCAGGTCATTTAACACTTTAGGACTTTAGGATGTCAGCTTTGTGATTCAGCAACTCACAGTCACCATGCACCTACACATAAAATAAACATCTTTAAACAGCAAAAATGTAACTGTACAGGATAACAGGATATTTCATCTTAAAGTTATAATCCTTCAGATGTTCATCATATCAAACTACTTTTTGACGGCTGCTATATACATTTACCCTCCTCAGTTGACTTTTTTGCATTGTCAGTGGCGCGGTCCGCCAGTTGGATTCAACTGGTGCGAAAAACAAAGAGATTTACAGGAAATGATGCATGCGCACATTGCCTATATTTTGTGTACATGTTTCGCGTAATGACATAATCTGGAAGAGCAGAACAGTCAGTTCCCGTCATTTTGTAGAGAAACATATTTGCGTAGAGTAAAACTACTGCGAAACACAAGTTACGAGTGTTGCACGTCTTCCTCTGTTGTCGCTGTTTCTGACGTAAAAGCTCTTTAAACCGACTTCCTGGTGGTGAATAAACTCTCTGCGTTATTTTATTACGACATTGTTAGCATCACCAACAGCAACCACAGGTGTCACCAAATCAACCAGAACCGAAATTGTAAGGATTGCACCTTTAATGGCCTTACTAGAACCTGACCTAATGGAAGCAGGTCTTTATGAAGCTTTATACTGACCGTGTGCGGCTCGGATAACAATTCATTTACGCTGACATCGTTAGAATCAACAACATTTTTTCATGTAATAGTCATAAAAATCCCAAATCCTGGTGAGTCTTCTTGGACTCTGCTGTAGAAGCGAAGCTTGTTTGGGCTCTAAGTCTCAGCATGCTTGGTCAAGCGGAGAATCGAAGCCCCGGGGCCAAGGCACGTTATCTCAACAGATATGACAAAGTGACAAACTACTATACTTCAGACCAAGCCTCAGATTTATCATAGAACAACGAGAAAGAGATTCAATCTGGAGGAAACTCACAACTGGATTAAACGATGGCGAGCACTAGAATCTAAAAAACATGGCAGTCTACATGAAACCTTTTTGGAATTTGTTTAACTCTTCCCTGCTGGGCTGTGGAATAGCACTGATCAGCACTGATACGAAGCGTTTCATTCACTTTCACATTGATTTAATAAAAATATAAAAAGGTCTTCATTGAGCAAACTGAGATGAAAAGGAAATCATTATCTGGGACCTTTCTCCTATTTAATGCCAATGCTCTGAGCTTATTTTAGCGCATGTATCATGGAACATTTAAAATGATTTCAATACTACTCAAATGTAAGTGGTTAAAAAAAAGGGCTCCATATGCAAAACAACCTGCAGCCCTGTAGTGAGTGAGTGCAATCAAATGAAGTCAAGTCAGAGAAACTGCACTCCCTGTCCATGTTGCTTTCAAATAGTCTTGTATTTGACCAAGGAGAGCTGTCTGCCCTTCACACACACACACACACACACACACACACACACACACATATATATATATATATATATATATATATATATATATATATATATATATATATATATATATATATATATATATATATATATATATATATATATATATATATATATATATATATATCAATCAGCAATATCTAAATCCCCAGGGTATAGGCTCTGTGCTTATGAGAAGATAATCATTTGGTGATATGAAGAAACAGCACCGGGCGGTGGGTGGCATCAGTTATGCTGCTGCATGAAAATGCTCTGCTGCACACTGTGCGCCACAGCTTTCACTTTGAATAAGTTGTTGCCTAAAGGCAGACATTAATGAGTCCTTTCTGTCAAGGTGAAGGAACAGAGATAGCAGACAATGTGCTTAACTTTAAAGAATGCAATCACAGCTTTGAATATGAGTGTGTGAGTTATAAAATGACACCGCTGTCCTCTGGGCAAACAAGTTAAGCTTTTGCCCTTGACTATACAGATCGATGAGATAGTTTTAATGCCAATATCACGGTAGAAGGGCAGATATTAATTAGTGACATTTTGTTGCATGGTAAAAAAAAACGTATTACCTTACAATTTAGCTGACCTGTTAATTGTGTATTTGACTTGGAAACAAACCCATGACTACACTCTAAAAGGCTTAAAATGCCAGACAGTTAATTGGAAAAGGAACCCATTTTTCACAAGATGCCAAACTGTCATTTTATAGACACAAACACTAGATGGAGCTGTTTAGTTTTGACTGCTGCCTACATGACGGCTGGTTTCATCGCGTCACATGTGGGAACTTTGTGCCTGGATATACACTTCATTTCTTGTCAGATTTGTGCTCCACATACATGTCATTTGGCAGTTTCATAGTTAAATTGCATGTATTTGCTGCAGTGTAGCCCACAAACAACAACATGACAAACTGTCCGCATAGAAGGCTGGCATGGCACAAGCAGTGTGTGGGTTAACCTCGTGTTTTTGTTGCGCAATCCACATTGAACTGCAGTCGTGGTCGTCGAAGCTCAAGCAGCTATTTATGTCTGATTCGCAGAGCTCTGTAAACAAGCCCGAGTACAAGAAAAACATGTCACATCATGACGACTGAAAATGCACTCTAATTTCGTTGTTTTTATGTGGCAACATTTATGAAACAGACCAGCCAGCATTGATTCTCCAGCTTTTACGAAACCTGAACCTTGTGGGATGCACTCCACGAAAGCTGGTGATTGCGCTTGATCTGTTTCAGGGAGCATGAAGCAAATGAGGCTGAAGTGAGCACAACGAATACAAGCATAAGAAACGCAAGCATCTGATGTTGATGTGCAGTTAAATCAGGACGTTTCCTTATGCTTAAAGGATGAGTGCCGTCTGTAAAAGTGAAGCCAAAGATGTTTGGCAGTGCGTCACATAGCCCCTAGAGTACAACAATTTTACTCCATTAACCCAAGCCTCGTGGTAAATCTGAGTAGCTTGGGTCTGGTGACTTTGCTGTGATGCCAGTAGTCAAGGCCTGAATGTTTTACATGTGGTTGCTCTCTCTGTTTCTGAGTTGCTTCAGTAACTGAATCATGTTTTTGCATCTCTGTGTTTTCAACCAGCCGGCCGACAGTGCGAGCAGCCAACAACATGGGTGTTGGAGTATCAGTGCTGTTTTTACTGCTACAATCATCTGGCAGACAGCGATGGAGATGATGAAGCCAAGAGGACTGGATGTTATGGAGAAGAAATGAGAGATCAGACCAGGGAGAACTGAAGTGGCATTATATAAGAGGAAGAGGGAAAGAAAGTCATAGGGAAATAGAAGGAAAGAAAAAGATTCGGTGGGGAGTCAGACATATACTGAGAAAACCTCTTTGACGAGACACATGTGAGTCTGCAGCCGTGTTGCCTAAGAGCGGCTCTATTTTTAGGGGAGGAATGCACACAGAGGCCTCGTGGAAAGAGACCATAACAAACAAACAGTACGCAGCACGCGCCTACAAAGAGACAGCCCCCTTTGTATCGCGCAGTCACACAGCATCGACGCAGGAGCGAAGAGGAAGAAAGCACAGGAAAATGTCAACGCATCAGATTTTCTCTTGATATCTTGCTTTCGAAAACAGAGTGGGGAAACCACACAACATAAAAAGAGAGCGAAGAGGAACAGGTAGGAGATGTAATCCTCTGAGGCTTGTTGTCTTATGCATGTTGTTGGCATGGCTTTGGATAAATTCAATGTCGATATGAATCAAACAAAAGAGGTTTTTTTTACACTGATATGTTAAAATTGGCATTCTGTATTTTCTTGCTTTGAATCAGACTAGTCCATGTGTATGTGTTACTTTACACTGATGTGTAATGCATGCAATGGATTGGAAGAGCTGCAGTCACATGCACCACTTTTTCCATGACAATGAATAGTTGTGCAGGTGTTTCTGGGGTAATCTACTGAGACAACTAGTCTTCATAATAAGTCAGACAGGCGTCTATAAGCCCTATTTGTAGAATGACGGGGTGTAGCAGCACTAAATTGGACCCGCGGGCTTCAAGGCAATGATCACATAATAACGTTAGTGTGTGAGTGTTATGAGTTGAACAGGCTTGAAAAAACATGGTATCTGTAAAGTAGACAATCAAGCAGTGGTTTTGGCGACAGCTTACCAAGAATATTTGTCGGACAACATTTTGGATACATGACACAGGACTGTATTGAATCTAATTCCAGTAGCATGGTTCTGCGGTAATGTGTTTGTTTCACTAGAATTTGTAAATTCTGGGGATTCTAATCAGTTCTAAGATGTCTTATGAAATGGGACCTTTTCTCAAAATCCTTATACTGCTGCCCTAAACTCTAAACTAAACTAAAATCGAATCCAGTTTTGGTAAAGTGTACCACAATAGTGCTAAATTAGCTAAAATGACTGAACAAGAATTTAAGTATGTGTCTGATTATACAAGTTGATGGAGGAGGCGCTTACATTAAAAAATGCTAAAAAATCCATGCTTGATTTGAAAAACAAACAAACAATTGATTTGACAATATGGTCTCTCCTCAGCATGGACCGACCAGCGGTCAAGATCTTCCACTACAAAGACAAGGAGCAGTCCTCCAACCTGCTCCTGCAGCTCAACGGACTGAGACAGGAGAACATCCTGACCGATGTGTCACTGTGTTCGGATAACACAGAGATCCCATGCCATCGCAACGTCCTGGTCTCCAGCAGCCCCTACTTCAGAGCAATGTTCTGCAACAACTTCATAGAGACACAGCAGACTAAGATTGACTTACAGGGCATCACATCGGCCATTCTGAGCAGTGTCATTGACTATGTTTACACAGGACTCGTCAGTATCAGCATGGATATCGTGCTGCCTCTGATGCAGGCGGCATCCATGTTCCAATATGGCCGCCTTTTTGAGGCCTGCTCGAGCTTCCTTCAGGAGCAACTGAGCCCTGACAACTGTTTGAGCATGATACGGCTCTCTGAGATCCTGAATTGTGACAGTTTGAGGGACAAAGCAAAGGAGATGGCCATGAAGAGCTTCTCGGACGTGTCAGCGTCTGAGGATCTGTGTGAGCTCTCCTTGCCAGAGCTCATGGGATACCTGGAGGATGACGGTCTTTACGCGGAGGAGGAGCAGGTCTTTGAGACACTGGTAGCTTGGATCCACCATGATCCTTTATCCAGGCGTGGTGCAATCAGTGACCTTTTCAAGAAAGTTCGCCTCCGCCACATCCATCCCACATACCTCTTTCAATTCATAGCCAACGACCCTCTGATCCAGTCCTCCACCCTCTGCGCCGAGCTCATAGAATCGGTCCGACGCCTGATGTTTTCCGTCAACACGAAATGCGTTGGTGACACAGCGGTTGACTTCAAACCTCTCTGGGTTGCACCGAGGCGCTACTCCTCCCACGACATGTTGGTGGTGGTAGGAGGGAGGAAGAACAGCGAGCAGACCTCGAGGGAGGCCCTCGTCTTCGATGAAAGGAGCGAGACATGGCAGCAGCTCGCCAAGTTGCCCATTCGTCTGTATAAAGCCTCCTATGTCGCCCTTCACAGTGTCTTGTATGTCATCGGCGGTCTGACCACAAACACAAAGAACTGCCAAGTCAGCACGACCGTCTACACCCTCTCCCTCAAGACCAACCAGTGGCGGACGGCAGAAGCCATGCTGACGCCACGCTTTGCCCACCAAAGTGTCTCCTACCTCCACTTCATCTTTGTCCTGGGTGGCCTTGGGCCTGACAGACGACTGACGGACAGCGCGGAGAGGTGAGTTGGACCATAATTATCATCACACAAAAGCCTGTCTTCCCACAACGCATACAGAACTAAACACGCAAACGTGGGAAATAACAACACATCTCTCCATCATGCTATCAGGTACAACAGTATGTTCAACCAATGGGAGGCTATGGCGCCCATGCCTGAGGCTGTGTTGCACCCTGCAGTGGCTGCTTCGAACCAGAGGATCTACGTGTTTGGAGGAGAGGACGCCATGCAGAACCCAGTCAGAATAATACAGGTAATGCTCTTCAATCACTAAATCACGGTTTATGTTTTCTTTCATTTGCAGCTCCATCGTCTGTTCTTTCTCATTCACTCATTCATTCACTCAATCTATTTCCCCCTCACCCTGACCCCCCTCGCTCGCTCGGTAGGTGTATCACATTGCCAGGAACATGTGGTCTAGGATGGAGAACAGAACGGTGAAGAATGTGTCTGCTCCTGCTGCCATTGTGGATGACAAAATCTACATCATTGGAGGTAGACAATATGAGGGCTAACAAAACAATCTTCATGTTTAAAGCTGATACACTTGACACCTTTGATTCAGCTAAGAAAATGAGAAAGGAATCCATAAAAAAAGAACCATATTCATTCTGCTGTTATTCCGTGTTGATTTATTTATCAGAATGCATCGCGAGCATTCTGCTTGAATCACACGGGCCGCCCCTCTCAAATGAATGCCTCCCTTGTCACAGGATACACCAGGAGAGTGATCGCATACGACACCAAGGCCAACCGGTTCATCAAGTGTGCCAACCTGAAGGAGAGGAGGATGCACCACTCTGCCACCGTCCTCAACAACAAAGTCTACGTCACAGGCGGCCGTCACATCAACGGCAATGACGTCATCGAGGATTCCGACAATTTCGATTGCTACGACCCAAAGACGGACACCTGGACATCTAAGGGGCCTCTGCCGTATAAACTGTTTGACCATGGCTCGCTGACTCTGACGTATGTCTCAAACCATGGGCAAAATCATGGCTGATCTCTGATCTTATACTTTAATGCTATTCATTTGAAACCAGTTTATTTACAACTGTCAATCAAAAAGTGTTAATGCATTATTCCAACCAAAGGACTCATTTAAAATGCCTGAGTCATTTCTATACCTGGGAATGTACTTGTTCCATGTCTTTTCTATGTTTCTTCTTAAACAACCAAACCTATGAAAACAGGCTATTGTGCGCCACATCCCCTTCTCAACCTGTCTTGACTTCACAGAGGTTGAAAGTGCTGTCTTCAGCCTGCTCTAAATGATGAGATTTCACTTGTCATGATTAAATCCCGGGGGCTGTGTTCTGTGTGGTGCTCAGTCTGACTGCTGCTGTGTCTGGTGAAAGTTTGGATTACTTGTTGCTTTGCACTACAAAATGATGATGAAAATATTGTGATGACGTTGTTACCAAATATTTCATGCAGTGGTGAGATCAGGTTAAAAACATAGGAATGTGTTCAAAGTATAACTTTAGACAGAATTTTGACTGAATATAACTTTTGGCAGTGTTTTTTAGATTTTGTGTTTTTTTAAAGTGCTGTGGACCCATTACCCTAGAATGATATAATGCACAACATGATTCTACAACATAATTTACATATCTACTGTATACTAAAATATTAACTTGTGACCTTGTGTGAATAGCCTCAATTTCTGTATTTAGTAAGATACTATTTAACTTTTTTTTTAAATGTTTTTGTACTGCTTTTTCTAGTACTAACTCTTGATTTTTCTCAATAAAAATTCAATCAACACACCTGGCCTCTCTCCATCTCTCAGTGCAGTGTGTCTTCACAGTGCTTAGTCAGTTGACAGCGAGTGCAATCTGTGTCATCATGTGTCTGTTTGGCCCCGCTCTCACTCCCGTGCACACAGGAGCTTCACATGTCCAGGCAGGTTCCTGCCATCCAGACGAGGAGGGACACAGAATAAAACATCTAGAAAATGTATCACATTGCAAAGAACAGCTTTAAATATTATCGAGAATGGAAGATTGTGAAATAGCTTTTCTCCACCTGTTGAAGGTGAAGTAAAAGCCACCGGTGCCCCACGAGGTCTCAGCCGACTAACATGAATGTGAATATGTCTGCTCATGCAGAAGACACATGATGGACATGAAAATAGGAGACATCAAAGCCAAATGGCCTGTTTAGCCAGCATGAAAGGATATCACCAATGATTTAGTGTTCATAGGATCACAATTTATCTTGAAAATTACATTTAATGTTAATATGAATGGTGCAGGTAATTCAGATCTCCAGTAAAGTAAGGATCAGCAACAGCTGAAGTGATGACATGGTTTCATTCACCTCTAAAATTGTAGAGACTACTGTCAGCTGTTTCGTGTGGAGAAAACATCACGTGACCAGGAGCTATTACGCAGGACTCTGTGTCCATTACTTTGAAAGCAGAAATCACTGGGTCAGGTGTTTCAGTCACTCGCTGCCAGCAAATAAGAGTCCAGGGGACAGTGGGTGGGTCAAGGTGGGGGACTGGAAAAACTATAGTAGCTATGATGTTATTTTGAGAGACAAACAAGAGGGCAAATGTTACACCATGTGATGCATGTGGTCCTGTCGGTTGCCACGCAAGCCGGCAGATGTGAGAGGCGACGAGCGAGAGCAAGAGCAACTAATGAGCAGGGTTTCACAACAGAGAATCTGAGCCAGTGATGAAACGCATCCAGGAAGAACAGCAACAGGTGTGTGTGTGTGTGTGTGTTTGTGATTTAGGTTTTTGGAGGCTCAAGTGGGACAGCTGTCCTGTCCGGTCACAACATCACAACACAAATAGGAATCGTGGACAGAGGAGAGAGAGATTTTAAATCAAGCATCCATGTGTCTCAAAAACATTGACATAAACAGGGGATCACCACATGATACAATGTCTTGGGAACATGAATATCTACACAAAATTGTGTGGCTATCAATGAAGCAGATGTTGAGATATTTCAACTGATAAGTAAAAAGTTTGACCTGCTAGTATTTAGTCAGGGGATCACAAAAGTCATTGGGGTTCATCCTCTGAGGAACATGAATATCTGAACTGTCATGGCAAAACATTTTAAAGTTTTTGAGATATTTTAGTCTGAACTGACATTGCCATCCACAGAGCCAGATCACTAGCACCAAACCACCTGATTTAACATTGCTTGTGACTCACTGAATAAACTAAACTGATACTCTTTGGAGCCGTAGGTCATAGCTTCCTTCTCAGTTAGTCAGTCATCAACTGACACTTGCAGGGACTTTCCATGTCATCCTGTAGTTTGTCCGTCTCTACAAATAGACTTTAATTAGATTTCAGTGACTGAACACCATACACATCACTGTATAGCCCCTGCACTTCACACAGTAAGAGCTGTTTTTGTCTTGAAGTTCCACTTTTCACGCCCAACACCGTATGGTTAGCCGCATGGGGAGCTGTCGGACTATTTCAGCGTGGGTCACTTCTGCAACGGCTGCAATTGGAAGTCACGATCAGTACATCTAGTCAGAGCACATGTGCCCAATGTGCTTTGCAATATTCTCATGTGACTTGTTGTTGACAGATTTTAACATGCGGAGTGTGTGCAGAGCTCTGACCTCTTGCCTATATCAGGGTGTTACATTCAAACCTAGGACATGAAGCCACAGATGCACCTGTTTCAAAAGCTTCGGCAACACAGGATCTGTAATTAACGGTGCAAGAATGTTTGAATGAATTCAGAATGTTTGAATGAATTCAATGATTTCAATAAAACACTCAAATCCTGAAATGCACTTTTGTTTTTGAGGGAGAACCACTTTCCATGCTTATTCACTCTTTGTGTCACAAAAAGGTGACGAATTTATTAGAAGAAGAGAAGGAAAGGAATCAACAGAGTCCTTGTCAAAAATGGGTAACTACAAAAATGGGTTAGAAGTGGACGAGCTGAAACACTGTCGACATGTTTTGCAGAATTGTATTGTATGTCATGAATTGTGAGTACCCATAACTCACCCCCCCCCTCTCTCTCTTTCTCCCTCTTCTCACTGCCTCAATGCAGACAGACATGTGAACATACACTCGTTCAGTCACATGGGTATACACACACATGCGCACCAACCACTGTGTCTTTTTCTTATCCTGAGAAACAATACACAAAGTGGTTCTGGTGCTGCAGGAGTTTAAGGAAGAGAATTTCACATCAGCAGTCACATGACATCAGTAATCAGACTGGGGTGCATTTTAGGTGAGACATTAACGGCACTTCCTAAATGGAGGCCTTTGTTATCGCGCTTACTGTATGCTGATGACAAATCCAATCTCTCAACTCTTCCTGATCATCCTCAAAGGCCTCACAGATGTGTTTAATTAAGCTGATAAGAGTTGAGCCAGTGGCCGGGACACGCAGAGTTACACATTGTCTTTGATGGCACCGTCCAAAATTAAACATATTCCCATAGTCTTCACAGATCAGTTGGTACTTTTTGGGGATAATTGAAATACAATGGTGAACTCCCTGCAGACACAAACACACACACACACACACACACACACACACACACACACACACACACACACACACACACACACACACACACACACACAGTCCACAACATAACCTCATACTCTGGACGAACCCAAAGGACAACTTGATGTATTTATAATTCCAGGAGTGACTAAGAATCAGGGGACTTTGCAGCCTTATTCACATTGACATCTAGCCAGTACTGATACACTTTGGCAAAACACTGCTGAGCAGTTATTACTTTTATCAACACTAGTACATTATCCATTAAAACTGTAATGTGACGATTGTTATAATCCAGAGGTTTTTAAGTTGTGGGTTCCTGGATGTGGCCTGTAACAAAGTCAGAATTAGAATGCAGCTTGATATCACTATATTATCACACAGTTGGATGAGTGTATAGGGATGTGTGCATAAATGATCATTCCTCATTAATGAATCCCAGTCACTGCCAGTGGTGAAAGACGTATTCAGATCCTTTACTTATGAGTAAAAGTAGCGATACCACAATGTAAATGTGCAATGTATACTTGAACAAGTAGTTGAAAGTACTGTGCAAAATGGCCCGAATCTAGAAGGTGCAACCACATTTTCAATCTTTTCTTTTTAATCTTGTGTTGGATGAAAAATTCAGGCTTGAGGCATTCTCCTTTTAGTTTTGTTGCAAGACAAGATACTTTATCACTTTTATGAGCATACATAGCTTTTGCACAACTCAACCTTGAGCATGTCTAATTAACCACATACTGTAACTCAAAACACCTGTGAGGGTTTACAGGGCCTTTAATAGATTATAATCATATTTTACAAGTTGGTCAGATGTTTTCTCTATAAAGTGACTGTTGGGGAGACAATCAAATGACTACAAAGATACAGAAAACGCCTACAAAGATGAACACTTGTGTGACAATCGGTCCATGACTGTAGCTGTAAAATAAATGTAGTCAAGTAAAAAGTAGAACGTATTATTTCTCCCTAAAATGTAGTGGAGAGGAAACGTAAAGTAGCAGAAATTGGAAGCACTCAAGTACATTTACAAGTATCTTGACATTAATTACAGTATTTGAGTGAATGTAGTTACAGCAGAGACAGTTACATAATGCCGAGCTGTTTAACATACAATAAATACTTTCGTAAGGGATTTATCTCGTTAAAATAAATGTCCTTGGTGTCCTCTGTCTGTCTCTACATGTTCATGACACGACAGGAGGTTCGTTACCTCCGCTGTTCTCCCGCAGAGGTTTTGCAACGCTCCAGTTGATAAACAAAGCCACGTGCTGCAGGGAAGTTTCCAAAGTGGGCGGACCTCGTGTATTTCCGGGTTCTGGGTTGAGGATATAAGAAGAGCTGCGCAATGACAACAGTAGACCAGAAATACGTACATAGCCCTTCAGGAGAGGATACGCATGAACGCAAACAGGGCACTGTTTCCTGATACTTTTATTTTCACTTAACTCACCGTCGTCGAAGCAGGATATGCCTTTCCTCGGACAGGACTGGAGGTCACCGGGTCAGAGTTGGGTGAAAACCGAGGAGGGATGGAAAAGGACAACAGCGGACGAGAAAAACAACAATGTCTCCGTGAAGAGGTTGGTCAATAAACAAGTCCCGAGAACTCGCGCTGTGTCCATCACAACAGTGTTTGAGATTCAGCTCCTAAATGCGCCATTCGGTTTTTATTCCAGTTGGGGGAGGAAAGTGTGTGTGTGTGGGGGGGTGTTTTGAAGAAAGTCCAGACAGCTTGACGAACAAAGGCAGGGTGACAGACAAACGGGAGGCCTAACGTTACACCTTCCGTGTTGTTTCCATCTCAGTGTCTTTCTTTGTTTCTGGGGGCCATGTTCCTTTTCCAGGCTAATCACTGAGCTATTAATAACCTCACAACAAGTGAGAGGATTAACAAACGTCTGTCCACTTTGCAACATGCCGACACTAACACGAAAAGCCTGCCTTTAACACGCCCGACGTGCTGCAGACCTGGTGTGTAGGCTACTGAGATAAAATGGTGAAATGATGCCTTGAATGAAATATGTGTGGTTGTGTTTTTCCAGCTTCTGCAAAGCCGAGGAGGAGGAGGAGGAGGAGGAGGAGTGTTTCAACAAAGAGAACCTGGTGCTCTCTCTTAGCTACGACATGGCTGCCAAGAAGAGGAAAAAAGACCAAATGAACAACAACACCAAGGTCCCCTGTGAGTCACAACCAAAGGCCCACACAGTCTGACTTATTGTTTTGAAAGAAGCAAAAGATAACATTTTGTAATTTATTTTTTTTGTTACGTGTGAGGTTAGAAATCGCATAATAAAATAGGTGAAGTTAACTTCAAGACAAAACGTATTATGCGGAGGTGCTCATGAGGATGTTATGCAACGTTCATGATGGGATCTCATCCCTGATATTATTGTTTATGATCATTTGATCAACTCTATTTCAATAACTATGCTCACTCTGAAATAGTATGTTTTTATTGGCACCGTGTGTGTGTTTGCATTTGTCACAGTGCTTATAAGCTGCTTAAGCTGCTTAACAGGCCACTAATACAAACAATCTGCTTTCTCACAGATTTTCACAGGGAAAAGTGGATTTACGTTCATAAAGGAAGCACCAAGGAGGTAACAAACCAGCTCATCTGCTTTCACAATAACTTTTCACATCATCGTCATTGCTCGTGTCAACATGCCGAGAGAACCGTGTACTCCTGCCGAGGATCTCAATTCTAATACCCCGATGATTGTGTTTTCCTCAGCGCCACGGATATTGTACATTGGGAGAGGCCTTCAACCGCTTGGATTTCTGCAGCGCCATCAAGGACACAAGGAGATATAATTACGTTGTCAGAGTGAGTCCTCGTCTCTTCCTCTTCTTCTGTCTCTTTTTGTTTCGCTTCCTTTGTGGTTGCTTATAGGAAGTGTTTTGCTAGTGGGGGAGAAGGGGTTAAGTGGGTGTGCAGGCTTCTGCCAGGCTCTTATCAATGCTCAGCAGACAAGGGTCTCTCCATGGCGGCGATACTGACCCAGGGAGTATATGCGTGTGTTTGTGGGAGGATAAAAGTGGGACATAGCGTGACAATTTGCTATAATATGATTTGATAAAGCCATTTGGCATCCCTAAATTAAATTACACTGACGCGTAATTTTAAATCAATTGTTAACTCGTAATATATTCCACTAAAAACATTGTCGGCATTCATTATCATCGTTGTCTGTAATGTAATTGCATTATCAATATATAATCCCTGAGTTTAATTTTGAGTTCTTCCCCTCCACATCGAAGCGTTGCCACACTGAACCATGTGAGCTGAGTGCATGTGGTCGTGTTCTCCTGTGCTAGTTGGAGGTGGGGGTCGAGGGGGAGGGGGGGGGGGGGATGGGTGACAGCTGTGCGGTGAGGTGAGACCACCCGACAGGGGTCTATGAAACCAGACCCAGTGGTTGTCAGGTGATTCAGACCCCCAAACACACACACCTGTCTCTTCCAGAATCAGGCCGCCTCCATTCGCTCTTTTCCGTCTCCCTTCATTTAAACTATGCCACAGTCCTCTGTTGAACTGTCTCTTTCTGCCTGCCTGAGGAATGTGATGTACCAAAGCCGGCCTTTGGTACATCACATGGGGGGTTCTCCGTTTTAGCAGGACAGTGAGTTTGCAGCGGATCAGGTTTCATGACCGCTTTGGTGTTTTTATCTGCCGTCGTAAACACAAGTGTAGGGTATCAGCGTTGCAGTATTCCTGAGATATCAAGTATTTTCTTTCACAAGAGATTAAAAACGGTTATTTCTTTACGCAGAACTTTGTTTCCCGTCTCTGTTGAAGTTCTGTATTGACCTTTTTCTAGCGCCGGTTCCAGCCAACATGTGCAGTGTAGCGTGGTAAGCCCAAAGAACAATACGGCTGTGTAACACGAGCGTCTACTCTGGACACGCCGTCCTCGGTCACTGCTCTTCGTTGGTTGTGTCTGATGGCATTTGGGGGTTCATTTAACTCCGTCTCAGTTACACGGATCGGGTTCTTCCACAAAGAGACACCGAGAGGTCCCTCTTCTGTTCTCCTCGCGCACGAACGGCGGTTGTTTCAAGGAGATGGGAAACTTTAAAAAAACCGGTTGTTTATTGTACAGTAACAACACAAGACGCGGTGTGTCTGACACGGCCGGTGTGCCGAGCTGTGCCGTGCAGTTTGGAGAACAGCAGGAGCTAAAAGTAGATTCTGAAAAGCACATTGTTCTGCCCGGCTGCTCTACAAAGAGAGGAACACTTGATGAGCTGCTAAAAGCAGAAGGGCATGGGATTAGCTTTTAGGAATGGAGCTGGAATGAACAAAAAGGGGATCCAGGAGAGGGTGAAGAAGCTTAAAGAAATGAACAGGGAGGGTGTCAGAGAATAACCCTCAAACTAATCTGCCTTTCTTCTTACTCCCAGTAAGCACCATCTGTGATTAAGAACTAACAGTTTCCTTTTTTGAGTTTAGAAATGTTCAACGAGGAAAGTTTATGCTGTCTACACTCAATGCAGCCCACAATATGTGGATATGTTGACAAAGGTCACATGCTCCGGTGAGAATTGAGCAAGGGGGAACTTGAGTTTCTCCATGATGTCACGGCATCTGCTGCATGCCACCCTGGAACCCACTGTTTGTCCGCTAACCAACGCCGGCAACAAACACACACACACACACACACACACACACACACACACACACACACACACACACACACACACACACACAAGCCTGCATGGGAGCGCAGGTGCAGACACACTCTGTCAAACGATTCATCTAATTCACGTGACTGGAGGATCGAGGAGTCCCAATGATTTAAATGACCTCGGGTTGAGAGCAATGACCAGGTGGAGCAGCTCCAAATGTGTTTGGGAGACGGTGTTTATTGTCAGGAGTGCAAGTGCCTTTTGTGAGAGAGCGGCGTAACACACATTAAGCACTGAGGCAACGGAACGGAGAGTCTCTCAACAGCTGACAGGTTGAAATTGATGAGTTGTTTTCTTTCTCTTTTCTCTGCTCTAGCTCCTGGAGCTTATCGCCAAGTCCCAGCTCCCCTCGCTCAGCGGAGTGGCGCAGAAGAACTACATGAATATTCTGGAGAGAGTGGTACAGAAAGGTGAGCCCTGCCGCTCTCCTCCCCGCTCTTTGTAAAGCCACTCGACTAATTTGCCTCTCGGCCTCTCTCCTTTTGTGTGCCAAGGGTTTCATTTTCTACTGTTTTCACACACACAAGCACACACACAGGTGCTTAAACGTGCAGTTTGACTCCATTCAGTCGATTTGATTTCATTTTTATTGTTTCATCAAAATGTACATGGATATAGACTCCACTTCCTTCTTAAAGACAAACGCATGAAAGCTACTGTTTGCTCCGATAGGTGAGGAAATGAGCCCTGGCGACCTGTGAAGGAGGCAGGGGAGTGGATTTAGTGCTTTGATGGCACCGTCAAACCCGCAAGACAGTCACCAGACGGCCCAGCAAGCCACAGTGTAAACTAAATGTTCCCTCTGCTAAACAGAGGTTCGGCTTGTTTAGGTGGCGTTATGAAACCTGTTGGCCAGTTATTACAAACGTCACAGGAGAAGAGTGCAGCCGCTCCAAAAAACATTTGCTTTAATAATGTGCTTTTCGATGACTCACTGTTGCACTGTTGGGCGGCAGGTCGTGAATTGAGTTCAGTGATTCATCTTGTTGTTGTCCCCCCCCCTCAGTTCTGGACGACCAGCAGAACATTCGTCCCATCAAGGAGCTGCTGCTGACGCTCTACGTCTCGCTGTGTGGTCTCGTTCAGGACATGGGCAAGTCTGTCCTGGTGGGGAACATCAACACCTGGCTGTACCGCATGGAGAACATCCTGCAGCGGCACCAGCAGCTGGACAACATCCACATCAACAGGGTGAGCATGTGCTCGAAACACAGGGCGAGGAGCCCGAATCACAAAAGTTCTCTTACGATGGAGAAATGTAGGGGCATTCAAGGAGGATGTTACATTTCTATTAAACGTATGACTTGTTCTTCCCCTTCAGCCCACATCTACAGGCATGATTCTGACCGAACTGCCCGCCAGTCTGCAGTTGAACATCATGCAGCGTCTGTCGGACGGCAGGGACCTGGTCAGCCTGGGCCAGGTGTGCCCCTCGCTGGGGACCCTCGCCGAGGACCGGCTGCTGTGGAAGAGGCTCTGCCATTACCACTTCACAGACAGACAGGCACGTGGAAATCAGGGGGATGATCCTTAAATATGTACAGAATGAGAATGCTGCACTCCTCCGTGCCCGTAACACACACACACACACACACACACGGCGGGTTAGTCGTCTACCTTGTTGTCCTCGAACTGCCTCAGATGGCCTCCAGGTTACACACTTGAGACCGTTAAAGTAAGATAACGGTGCAGTCTTTTTGACATGCATGTCATTGAAAATCACTCAATGAGGTCGAGCTTCTCTGATAAACAAGACTTGCTTCTGGAAAACAAGAGTGCGCATACTGACCTCGCAGTCACCCAGCACCATGCGCAGAAGCATGCCCCTGATAAGCGAGTGAGACGGTCTCAGGCTTTATGCTGAAGTAGGTTACAGTGAAGCTTTCCGACAGGTTAAGAGTGCTTTAAATAACAAAACGACTCTATTAATGCACCATCTTTAGGAGTGAGGTGGGATACTAAATAACTTCTCAAGAGAGCTGAGATCCTCGAAGATATTTGAAAGTCTTTTTCTCTCCTTGGGTCGTGTCTCAAAGTCTGTTTACTTCTCCTTTAGATCCGAAGGCGCCTGATGGTGTCAGACAAAGGTCACCTGGAGTGGAAGAAGATGTACTCTAAGCTGATCCGCTGCTATCCTCGCAGAGAGGAATATAGTGACACCCTGCACTTCTGCACACACTGCCACATCCTTTTCTGGAAGGTAGTGTTGATGTTTTTTTTCCCCCTCTCTCCTTTTGCACTTGATCAAAGTGGATACGAAAACAAAAATGTCACAACCATTAATAACTAAAGAGGAAAATAAACCTTTTAATATTGAGCGCTGTGTGTCTTCTCCCAGGACACGAACCATCCCTGCACGGCAAACAACCCGGAAAGTTGCACCATGTCCCTCTCCCCTCAAGACTTCATCAACCTCTTCAACTTCTGATCCCCCCCCCCCCCCCTCCCAAAGAAAAATCCAGATGAACTGACTGTACATACTGTACATAGAAATATACAATATTGTTTTTTTTGTTAATAGCACACTCTGATGTGTACCCGGATGTGTATTTTAGTTGAGGTTTGACCGGAGGGGGCTCAGGCAGCGGGACAATAATGCAATGGAGATTCTGTTGAACCTCTGGGAGAGTTCCCAGTTGAAAGTGAGTGAATGTGACGGAGAGGAGAGGAGGCGTAGCAGTCGGCCTGTGGATAAAGGGAACACTCGGCTGTCAGAAAGAGTTAAGTCTTAGTTTAATGTGGTTGTTGAAATTATACTCTGAATGCAAACACACCTCTTGACCTCAGACGTGTGCACTTATTTTTCCCAACTTGGGAATTTGTTTTTATTTTTGGAGGGTTTTCAACCCTTGTAAATTGTTTGTTTTTTTCGAGACAGGAAGTAGGAAGATTATTCCAACTTGTTTGAAATTGTGATTTGTTTGATCCATTACAAGGCCTGCTCACATGGGGGGGGGGGGGGGGGGGCTGCAATGTGTGTGAAGTTTAGATGTAGTTTACAATAGTGTTGTTGGGCACTGGGATGGAGAGGCACAAGTCTTGAGTTACTGCAATATAAGCAATGGATCGTTGGACTGGGTGATAATTCTATGATAACATGGCACACCACAATGTTGTTTTCCTTTTTCTTTGCTGTTTTTCACTTTTATAAAGATTTGATATGACTTTTTTTATTCTTAATGTTCTGCTGTGGCTGCTATAGCAGCAGAAGCGCCTGTGTGCAGTATTACCAAAGATTGTAATTAAAGTCAACATAGCGATGGCTATGGTGTGCCTTGTCACGAAACTTGAAACCGGTAGAGTTTAATCCTTGTTTGGAATGTTTTCAGATCCTGATGCTGATTGTTTGTTTTTTATCAACGATCTAATCAACATTTACAGAAGACATCTTTTTTTTCTTCTTCTGTAGCCTCCTGCATGCTTTTTAAACACCCAGCTGACAGTGTTTACTTATTTATTGAGATTCTAGCAAGGAATGGGAATATTGTTATTAAGGTGCAATTTGACCCAGACTTTCCTCTGTCACTGCTCAGACAGTGAGGAATGATGTACATGCTATGCAATGCGTTCTGTTTCTGTTCTGTTGAATAAATAAAAGAAAACAACCTCACCGCTGCCATCACTTGTATGTAGTCCTCTTAATGGGACTTTTCTCAACACACACACACACACACACACACTTTGTGTTGGGCAATCGCCTTTTCTTCAGATTTAAAATCCTGGCTGCTGCTAATGGCAGAATGGTGCCCTCTATTGGAGAAATTATGAACTGCATGCTACTTTGCACATCACGCTATCTTCATGAGCGATGAGGTTTTCTCTGCCTCAGATTTTCAATCACAGTTCAATCCTGAGTGTTTCTTTCTGGAGCAGAGAAATGAAACAGTACTTTGATGATGAAACACTGAGGCTCTAATCAAAAAAAAACCTGCCTCTGCAGTGTCTTTAAACCACAAAGGACTCTGGGGGATTCCGTGTTTATTAGACAGGCCTGCTGTTTAATAACACTCTGTTGTGAAACATTGAGCTGCCTGAACAACAAACAGTCTTCAAGTTTTAAAATGTAATTTTTGTTTTAAGTGTTGCAGCAGTAACAGTTGAGGTAGAAAAAAAATTGAAAAAGCAAATGAAACTCTTTTAGCATGACACTCAGACAATATGAACAATGCAATCATTTTTTAATAAATATTTATACAAATATGTAAATATTAATTTTACCAAGAAATATGATCATTGTACTTTGTAAACTGTATCACTGTGCAGCGTTGCACAAACAGTACTGCCCTGCTCCTCAGGGTGTGAAGGTAGCTTTTTGCAGAGAGGTTCAACATTTGGAAGCATCGTGTGTACGACTGGTAAATGAATGATTACCAAAGCAATAATACACGGGCATAATTTAAGGCCTTTTAAAAGAAGGGGCAATGCTGCCCACAAAGACAGTCCACCTAATGCTTTACTGTACCGATCACAAACGCCAAACATGTCATCTTCCTCATGAACCCAGTTACAAATCTGCTGGTTTACGGCAATATTGCCCAGATAAGCAGATAAAGAAGGTCGTGTTAATGGTACATTCCCATCTTTTGTTGTTGTTGAGATAAACAACATCATTTCTGTGAATTCCTACCTGTCTAAAGCTGCATTAGCAAATGTATATCTGCCTACTACATTTCTTTTCATTTTTTACTCCCCCCCCCGTTCTTTTTCAAACTGCTATCATGCAAACATACCATCTACAGGTTGTGCGTCTTAAAACACGTCATAAGCACCAGTAAAAACTTGTCAGGAGTCGCCACTGAGAAATTACATCACTTCAAATAAAAGTGATGACGTTTTGTTTTTTGCATATTGTCATTTTATCATACTTTGCTTCCTTAAAAATGTGTACATGTACGTGCTGCATCCCTCCTCCGCATCTCCTCCACGGTATGCGGAGATATGACATGAGAGCAAAGGAAATGTGTGGTAGTGATGCTATATTCAAACCAGTAAAGTCTGGTAGGCTCACGGTGTTGACAGACGGCCACCTTGAATGTCAAACCTTCAATGTATTCAGCGGTGGAGCTGGAAGGAAAAGTTTCCTGTTGGCCCCGCTTGCCTCGATGAGAACAGTCGTCTGCTGAGTTAGCATTAAGCAACACCTACCGGACTTGGGACCCACAACCCTTCAATCCAGCTCTGTAACCATTTCAGCTTTGGCAGCATTTCCCCGTCAGTCTTAGCTTTCAGTGCATGGTGATGTAAGTACCAACTGCAGAGGATCCCGAGGTGCTGAGAACCCTCCGGCGGTTTATGGAGGTGTGAAGCGCGTAAAGTAGGCGTCGCTGTAGAGCTGCAGTCCTGGATATGCAAACAAATGAGCGCTGAGCAATATGTGACACATACACAAATATGAGATTTTTTGCTGTTTCGAGAGAAAACAAAATGAGTGGCGTGCTTATAATAGTCTGGTAAGACTGAAGGTTGTGAAGAAAAGCAAGGAGAGAAGAGTTACCAGAGTTAGTAAATGTCACAGAGAGGTACGTTCTCTCTTTCAGAGTTCTGAATAATCCACTCAATAGCATCCCAACCCTACAGATCCACACGGAGAAACAGAAGATTAAAGAGAAGTCAAAGGCCACACACAGAAACAGGTGAACACCGCTGGGAATAGCAACGTCTGCCTGTGGGTTCCAGGTAGCATGCAATGACACTGCAGAGACAGCAGAGTGCCAGTTGGAAGTATTGCAAAGAAATACTCTGCAATACGTTTGTAACTCGAGAGTACATGCAAAGGATAAAAGAAGTGATACCTTACTGGCGTTAGCTGACATTCTCCTCGCCATCATCCCCTCCAGGTAACTGCTTAGACTCACTCCCTTGACTGTGATGATGGCCTCCTGGGTCAGGATGGTACTGAGGAGGGAGGGAAGATGAGGGTGGGTTTTCAGAAACAACATGAAGTTGAATGAATTGCGCAATATACTTACACCTCTGGGTTGTCTGGGTGTGGTCTGTAAAGAAGCCTCTCGTCCACTGAAATCAGGTTGGTGAGAGTGATCTGGAGGATAACGTGTTTGGATTTCCTTATTTATGGAATACTCACATGGAATATTGTGATGCATATGAAGTTGTATTTGGACACAACAAGTACTATATCAACGTACCATAGTATTTCCGGTGAATTGTTGTTTGTTATTTATTGTTCATGAACACAACAGCAGCACATTTTGATGCATGATCATGTAGGTGATTACACAGTTGGATTTGAATGTTGTTGTGGCTCACCATCGCCACATGTACTGTGCAGCTGATGCTGATTGAAGTCGTGGCTGGCGGACAGACTCAGGATGAACTTACATTTGTTGAGCACAGCTCCATCTTTTTCTCCTCTGGGTCTACGATGGAGTGTTCCTTCACATACGTCTGCGTGTAGTTGGTTCCCAATATCTACGCACACGATAACACACAGCAAGTAAAATGAGCCCACATGTCGCTTGATCTGTGTATGTGGATATGTGCGTATACATATGTGTGTGTGTGTGTTGATGACTGACCGCTCGCACAATGACCGGGAGACCCCACTCCGTGCTGAGGAGTCTGTGGCTGTGCAGCCGCCCCTCTGTATCAACACTGCGGTCCAGCACGTCCACCCCGACCACGTTAGGGTTCATGGGGTTCGGGTACTTCCTCATGGCAGCCTTGATCACCGTCTCCCATGGGTAACTGCGCACAAAAACAGTACAAAATAATATGAAAAGGGGAAGAAACATGTCACTTTTGTCTATTGGCTGAAATATGCGTGTGCAGGAATATGTTTCATGCTCTCTCGATGAAGTCAAGTGCACAGGGTTGTTGATGGAAGTACTTTAACAAACAAAATCACTTTCCTCATGTGCTTTTCTGGGACAAAACTGTGAACGGGACGCTGTCTGCTGATGTTAAATGATCATCGTGATCACTCCTATAGAGCAGGTGGAATTTACTGACCACAATCAGATAGTAGTGAGCTTCAGAGTTTAATTAAATTCAGATTTATTTATCCTAGCCCTCCAATGACAGACCAGTCCACTGAGGACAATACAACGTCAATAATCCAACCTGAAAACATGTTCCGTGCTCCAAATCTTCATTTTTCACAACACAGGTCTTGACCTTATCGCTGCTGAGAAGCCCTCCGTGATCCGACACGCCGTTTCACCGGACCATTTTCATGAGAGGAACTCGCGTCGGTATTAAGAGCGCAGGGCCTATGATGGAAGCTCACGACCATCAATGAAGTGAGTCCGGAGTTCGCATCTCTCGTATCAGCCGTGCGTAAAGATTGCACAATGTGCGCTTCTGATCCCCACGTCACAGGAACAGCAGGAAGACAACATGTAGGCTGATTTATAGATTAAAACAACCAGCTCGTGCAGTAGAGGACAAGAGAGGAGCCGGTGCAACAGCGGAGCCAAATGTCAAGCCCGACAGAGTGAGATGAGGGATTCTGGTCAGGAATTTCAAAATAAAACCCATTTAATGACCTGTCGTCCTCAACCTTATGTCTGATAAACATAGAGCCTATGGATTTAGAATCAATACACCGTTTGAAGTTGGATACTATAATGCTATTCACCTGTATATATTAATGTGATGTTGACTCTTGTTTGATGTGTACATTTTTCTGCACAATCCTAGTTATTTTAGGAGACGCGTTTCTTTTTGTTTTATTTTGAGGTCAAAACCAATGCTTTTCCTGCCTTTCTCTGGTTGAGTCTGGTCGACTCGACGAAGCGGATGCTGCTGCATCCGCCTCCATGTGTGCGCATGCGCTCAGTATCTCTCCATCCTCCCGGTCAAGTGGAAAGGAGCGGAGCTGCATGAAGCTGGACAGAATAGAGCAAGCAGGAAATTCAAATAAAAACATTTGGTTTGGAGGCTGAGAGAATAATCGTTTGCATACGAGCTCCAACTTATGGAGTAAATTACTTTAATTTAAGGATAATATAAACAATCATTATTTAAACTCCCCAACTCACTGCATTGCCATGACAGTTTCAGGAGGGATTTAATTTAAGACAAGTGAGTGGTTGAATGATTCTTGATATTAACAATACCATAAGATGAGCATTATTATTATTTAATAATTACTATTGTTGTTTGCATCAATCATATTTAATTGACGTTCATGGCCATTTTCTACTGCGCTTTAAGGAAAAGCATCATTCTTTTTATTTTGAAGGTAAAATCGGAAGTGTAAGGTGTATTCTCTGTGTGCGGGATCAGAGGAGGACTCGGGGAAGCAGACGCGCAGCGGAGCCTAGTGTGGTCCCTTGACGCCATAATTCATGCCATCCCCGTTTTTTTTCAGCGGTCCGTTTATTTCACCCTGGATGCGGAACAGTTAATCAATTCATAGAGAACGAGCGCAGTCGATTACCACCCGGAATAACGCACACGGCGTGACCTTGCGTTGAATGTCATTTTACACGGATTTTTTTTAAAGCACCGACACGGTAAGGTAATAAGCATCTTTATTTGCACGGAGCAGAATGCGAGACCAACGTCGATAATACGGGATCGTATATGTTGCCTGTGTGGAGTCGTGATTTGAGACCACGTTTGTCTTTCATGACCGTAATCGTGTTTTTTTTGACAGATGTAAGACGGAAACAGCTCAGGCATTTTTGAAAAATCATATTGATGATGGGACTGCTCATGCAGGCTCCCAGTTGAAGGCCGGACTGCATACTGCAGATTGCAAATATCTGACATTCAAATAGTTCATAATCCTATTGTCAATATATTTACCCAATCCATAGGAACACACAATATTTGGTAAATTTTTTTTTCTCATTTTGACAGTGATGTAGCCTACGGTTTATTTTCATAGTAGTTTATGCGGACAGCGCGTGCAGGACTAAGGCAGATGCTGCAGCAGCGCTTGATCCGCTCCAGGCGGGAGAGAGAGAGAGTCAGAGATGGGGGGGGGGGGGGGGGGGAGGGTGTCATCTTTTTAGGGATCATACAATCACACTTATCAACATATGCGTCAGTCTGGCACTGTATAGGAGATCAGCCATTTCAATGTGAAAGTGGGGCACGAGGCTTCCACCCCCCCTCCCCACTACCCCCACCCCCACACACACATTATAAGGACCATCAGGTTGGCTGGTGGACGTGCTCACGCCAAAAAATCTGCTGACACACGCGCATCTGCCGGCTGGTGCTCCCAGCCTTTGTGCGCAATGAAGCCTATAGCCCATCTATCATGGCCTGGGGCCACAGGCTCCTATAGGCTTTAAACTGGCCTCCTGTTAGCCTGGGTTCCTTTCTCTTACAGCTTCATACTATTTAATGATCAATCATTTCAAAGAGTTATTATTATTGTTATGTTGCAGTTTTAAAAAATAGCATGGCTAGGGTTCTTACTCTGAGATTTCAGAGGTCGCCATTCTCACGTCTGTCTCTTTCATTTCAGGTAATCGGCCGCAGACATGGAGATAGTCACACATTTGATTAATGACACCATAGAGTTCTACAAATGGACCCTAACCATTGCAGGTAACAGTCTTGTATTTTGGAGAAATGGTGTTTTACAAGTAACTGAACACTTAAGTTGACATCTACAGGTCGGTGGTTTTCCTGCAACGAGTCAGAAAATGGACGGTGCTTTGGTGGGAATTTGACAAAGGACGAGTCAAAGTTGCACCACAGTAGAATAATGTGTGTATGTGCTGGACATATATTGATATGAAATATACAGCAATATATTCTCAATGTGTCTTGTCTGGCTTTTACTCCGTCATTCGTACCTTGTTTTTATAACTGAAGTGGAATCAGTACACAATCTTTCCTTTGTCATCACCTGCTAAATCGCTGAATGGACATTGTATCTTTCACCTCATAAGCGAATTATCACATCACATGCACCAATAAACTCAAGTTGACCTCCAGACAGGTCACCTCTGGACAAAAAGGTGGCATCTGCACTCCAATTGCATTTGACCTGCGCTCCTCTTAAAATATGCTGACACCGAACCCACGCTGTGACAGCGCAATGTGAACATTAAGAATAGTTATGTAATGCTCTGTGAACATCTGTCCCACAGACAAGCGAGTGGCGAAATGGCCTCTGATGAACAACCCCCTGCCCACGCTGGCCATCAGCACCTCCTACCTGCTATTCCTCTGGCTGGGGCCCAAATACATGAAGAACAGAGAGCCCTTCCAGCTCCGCAAGACCCTCATTGTCTACAACTTCAGCATGGTCTTTCTCAACTTCTTCATCTTTAAAGAGGTAGGTAACTATTAACGAGATGTTAAGACGAGCCTTATCACAGCGCATCCAGCTTTCTTCCTCTCACTGTGTCTCTCTGCCTTTGTTGTTATATCAGTGATTCATTAAATATTATCTTGTTTTTTTAGCTGTTCATGGCAGCGCGGTCAGCGAGCTACAGCTACATCTGTCAACGGGTGGACTATTCAGAGGACCCCAATGAAGTTAGGGTGAGTGTTTTTTAAGTGAAAATGGAACATTGCCACAATGGACTGCACGGCACCTGCCCTATTATGTCACTTCCTTTCTTATGGTGTGTGTGTGTGTGTGTGTGTGCTGTAATTAGTTTAGGAGTAACGAGACACCTCTGCTCTTTGACTGCGACGTAACATGTTACATGTTTCTTTATCATTCGTACTCAAATGATGAAGAAACATCCTCGTCTGCGGTGCCAGGGGAAGCTTCACTTTCAGGTTTTTTTTAGAAACATGACCAGCATCTGCTCATTTGGACCGTGCTGCTGTTATTAGAAAAAGTGCGAGCTGGAAGAGGGCTCAAGGAAGGTGTTCAGTTTCACCTTCCTTCCTACTGCTCCGTGACGTAGTTACACATCTGACACAGTCACTGGGTCTCAGGTGACCCTGAGTTTGAGATGTTGGATAGAATAGATCAGCAAAGAACTGAAACTATTCCCTCAAGGAAGTGCAAGTATGTGTGGAATTCCGTTGAGTCGAGACAGCTTCATCTTTGATTGTACAACAAGGTAGAAACGAGAGTCCAATTGAACTACTCCTCCACTTCTCTAACTGTCTGCGTTTCCCTGTTGGTTTCTATTCCCTTCCTCCACCCGTGCCTGTCTTCAACCCATTTCTCCCGTTCTGCCCGAGACAGGTGGCAGGAGCTCTGTGGTGGTATTTCATCTCTAAGGGCATCGAGTATCTGGACACGGTGTTTTTCATCCTGAGGAAAAAATTCAACCAGGTTACTTTCTTGCATGTCTACCACCACTGCACCATGTTCACTCTCTGGTGGATCGGCATCAAATGGGTGGCAGGAGGACAGTGTGAGTAGCTCATGCTACAGTGGAGTCCTACATTATGCCCTGTGCCTACTTTTACCGAATGTAATACATCTTTACCCCCTATTTCCTTTAGCTCTCGTTAAACTGAACATTTATTGTTGGACTCAAAGGTCTTGATCATGTTTTTGTTTTTTGATCCTGATCTTTTCATACTGAGCAATTGTGGTCGTTTTGTAATAAGACGGAAGGAAGAGTCTTTTACATGTATGTGCCCTTTGTGTCACAATCACCAACAGCACAAAGAACATCTTGCAGAGACATAAATACATAATCCATCGCAGTGGACAATTTGCCAAATCAGTTTTTTGTTACGTAATCTTTGTGTGTTAATGCGGCTGGAAAATGAATCGATAATATGAAGTATTCACAATTTCCCGCTATATACACCAAATACCATTATTGTCCTTCAATTTGAAATAAAACTACAATAAAGTGTTCAGAAATAAACAAATTTGTGCAATTAAATTGTGTTCTAGCACCACCGTTAGCATGGCAAAACTAATATCGATATTCGGATTTTCTTTTACCTGCAGCGTTCTTTGGGGCCCACATGAACGCAGCCATCCACGTCTTGATGTATCTGTATTATGGCCTGGCCTCCTGTGGACCTAAGATCCAAAAGTACCTGTGGTGGAAGAAGTACTTGACCATCGTCCAGATGGTAAGATGTCACCTCACTGTGCGGCTGATTTAAATAAAAATGTATTCCTTTTTACATCGTTTGGAAGGTTGATCTCACGCCACGTTCTACCCACTGAAATAATGATTCTCAGGTTTAAAGGTGTGAAAGAATCACACGACAGTAACGCAAAAATGTGATTGTCTTTCTTTGTGTCTCAGGTCCAGTTCCACGTCACCATCGGCCACACAGCCTTGTCCCTCTACGTCGACTGCGACTTCCCCCACTGGATGCACTACTCCCTCATCTGCTACGCCATCACCTTCATCGTCCTCTTCGGCAACTTCTACTACCAGACCTACCGCCGCCAACAGCCCAGACGTGACGCCTCCTCCTCCAAAGGGGGCAAGGCCCTCTCTAACGGGACCCTGAACGGGCTCAGCAAGGCCGCCAACGGGGCAGTGGTGGCGGGGAGCAAAGAGGAGAAGCCCCAGGAGAGCTCTGGGAGGAGAAAGAGGAAAGGAAGAGCTAAACGAGATTAGAGGAGGAGGAGCCAGAGAGAGGCGGAGGTGAGGTAGGGCCTTGCTTTGGGTTCTGGGTTGATAGTGCTATAACATGAAAGACTTCATTTGAGTAAGATTTAGATGGATGGATGCGTTAAGGTGTGATGTGTTCATTTAAGCCATGATCTGAGTTGTTGTAGATACATTATGAGACAGGCTTGTGTTGAGAGGATCATTTTGTTCGTGAGAGGTGTTAAAGGTCATGCCCAAGGTGTCACACACAACCTAAAATACAGTAGTGTACGGTTCGGGATAGATCTTAGTATTCCTTCTCTTTATGGTGGTGCCACAGACTGGTTCAAAAAGTGACTTTCAGCTCCTTAAAACTGAGCCTGGAAAGGAAACCAAGACCATTTGGCATGCTGGGAAAGCTACATCAAATGTTCCTGAGCTGCTAAATCACATACCGTTCATATTGTTACTGCTGTATCGAGACAGGAATACACAACACGTCAATTTATATTTGAGCTCATCATTTCTTTGTTGTTGTTCACCTTTATAGATATAAAGCTGATGATGATGTACAGTATCATGTCATGTTGACCTCATCGTATTCACGTTTTTATTGATGTTACGCGAGAGAGACTTACGTTTACAGTTCTTGTTTACTGAATAGACACCTCGGTACGGCAGTCCTCCACTTATTTGTGAACACGCACTTGTCTGATTTTTTCTTATTTATTTCAAGTTGTGGACTCAGCTGCCAGTCAAGTTTGAGCTGCACAGTTACATTCTAAACAAGGAAAGCAAATCAATATCCAGAGGTGAGATGTACATAGAAATAGAAATGATAGATTTCTAATCCTTTGAGACTTGGATGGGATTGTTCCAGCACTGGTTTATGATGGAATAATCATCAACTGAATCTCAGGGAAGGTTACAACTTAGATTTTCTATTTCTGTACATAACCATAGCAGGTTTTATATATCCCTACTTGTATGTAATGCTTTGAAATGTAATGAACATCATCCAGAGAAATGGTGGATCTGATGATTATATCAACGTCCCCCCCGTTTTGACAGAAAAGCTGGTGGAGTTTTGTCTTTGCAGATGTGTACCTGTCTTTTTCTATTATATCTGACGTCGTTGTTCGTCTTAACATGCTGGTGATAATGTTGTGTGCCGAACAAAGAAGTGGTGGTAGAGAATTCAGACGTAACAGTTTTTATCAAGTTAACTGAGCCTACCTTGAGTACCATTTCTTCCCATATTCAATCAAAGATCTTTCTGTGTCTATGTTTTCAGACTTAATGTCTGTCCTGATCTGGCTTGAATGGAAATTTGGATTTAAGAGTATAAAAGGTATGATTTGTATACAAAAGGAGCTGGTGAACCTCTAGTGACTTTGTATGTTTTACCACTATGAGGAATAACCTGCTCTGCCTGTAGTATATAGAGTATAAATCAGTTGTCGGCTGTATGTCAGCAAATCGAGCTTCATGTCATCCATTTATCAATGCATTTTGATGTTATTTATTGTTTTCTTATTTATTTATCTTTGTGTAAATACCAATGTTCATGTTACTGAGAGTGCTTGTCTTTGTATTTGTGTTCTTTTTGTGTTGTACATATTACATTGTGATATTTTGCACAATGCACATTTGGGAATGTTCCCAGCTTGTCAGCTCGGACATTCATATGTCCACACTGCTTCCATGTTTTTTACTTTGAACTCTCTTCAAATTCAATTAAACTGAATGCCTGTACAAATGCTTGTTTCCTCTTGCCACTTTATTTAAATGTATACTTTACATTGTAGTAAATGTCATGGGTGTTTAATCATAATTGACATTGTTTGGCATTCTGTGTTTCTTGATTGGTGGCGTGAAAAGACAATAATGGTGACATATGTGCAGATCGGGTTTCCAACACTAGAGGGCGCCATAGTTACATTACAGGATGCTCGCTATGTTCCCCACCTTTTTAGCCATCCACTGTAATTATGGAAGAGATAAAAAAACTCACACACTAATGTTTCTGTGCACTTCTATCTGTAAGAACCCAGTGCTAGAAAGTATCTCATTATATTTACTTAAGTGCTGTACCGTAAGTACATTGTTTTGAGGTACTTAACTGGAGTATATTCTTTCAGCTACTTTATATTTCTTCTCCACCACATTTGAGACACCGGAGCTTCTTGAACTACTAAAGCTGTAGGTTTTACAGACATAAATATGACTAACATGTTACATGAAACAGTATTTGCAGCATCAGCGATAATAATAATTACAGTAAATAGCATACAATATTTGAACACTCTCAAAAGGGTCCTTCAGCCTATACTTTTTTGTTTGAGACATTAAGTACATTTAGGGAAGAACACTGCAGGAGATATTCTTGTAATGGAGTAGTTTCATTGTGGTATTGCTACGTTTACTTAAGCACATAACCACAATTGTATTCCACAATTGTTTAAGCCAAACCTCTAAATCAGAAATGTTTGTGTAAAATGTTTTTCGTGCTGCAGCTTCACTTTTTGCCATGAATGTCTGTTTGCCAGTTTTCCATATTTATTATCAATAATCCATATTTATGATCAATAAACATCAAAATCTGCAGCGGTATAGAAGTGTGCTTCCAATACAGGGTGGGGTCATGTCTGCCATGTCATGAGTCATATGATGCTTGTCTGACACGCTTGATAATAAAGATAATAACAGTGATGAAGGTAAATCTCTGGAAACCTGTTTGGCAGCCAAAAACAGAGAAACCTCTTAAAATTCAATTTATACGACTGCTCATCCCATCCCGGAATTCTCCTCCCATTTTGACGATTTCAGACAAAGGTATCCATGGTAACTGTACACAGCAGCTGTCTGACCCCTCCCCACACACTGCACCCCCCCCCCCCTCCCCCTCTTGCTTCTTGAATCAGCTGTGGTCTATGTGGGAAACAGCACCAGCGCAATAAACTGTTAAACGTTTGAGTGCTTGTGTGTGTCTGTGTGTGGGGGAGGTTTTATTTGTGTGAGTGTGTGTGTGCATGTGCAACCTCCCCCCTCGCAGAGTTTGTGAGTGGGAGGCCTCCACTAGCAGAGGGGTATTACATGGATGATGTTGGTGTTATTCCTCAACGCAGAGCCATCATTTCACAACTCTGAAACAGAAAACTGTAACCTCTTCAGCAACATTTCCCTTGGATGGTGGCCCCATATCCCTCCAACTGTTTCAGCCCTTTCCCCGAGTCTCTGCAGCCTGGCACATCTCTGCCATTATCTCTCTTGAGCTTTCTAAAGGACAAGTGATTTATAGATGCTGAATTTTCATTGGCACTGAAATGCCTTGCAGTGCTTTTCGAAAATAAGCCAACACACATATTTCATACCAAACTTAATGGCAGATTTGGCCTGCATAGCATCGCTGGCCGTAGCCAGCGTAAGTATGCCAGGTCATGTGTTATGAGTTAGTTGTATTAGTGTAACCTCATTAATGTTTTCAATCTCATGTCAGTCAATCTAATGTGTTTATTCAAATGGTGGTCTTGAATAAAACAAAATGAGCTCACTCTTTGCTATGTCTCCACATGGCACATGAAATCGAGGATAAGTGCGAAATCCAAATATGTGAAGTCTATGTGCTTGTGTCCACTACTGAGAGGATTCAAATGGCCACATCAACATTTATATGTTACATGTGGATTTCACAGCAAAGTAACAGTTTCCCTGCCTGTCAGAAGCTCAACTGATATCTGGAGCACAACAACTGAGACTGGCGTGTTTTTTATGTTGTATTGCACCAATAACGTATTGCACCAATAAGGCACGACAGCTTGACAAAGCCCTCCACTACTAACCTGCCAGAACAAGGGCGTAAAGACTTTTTCATTACCTTTCCCATTGCATGCCATTATTCTAAGAATGATCATTAATGAATGAAGCAATGAAAATATCTGTGTATGACTTCTCTTACGTGAGTATTTGCCACCCTGACGCTTTTTCTTTTGCAGAAAAATAAAGTGGTTTACACTGCATTTTAAGGCACACTTATATGTCTCACGTCTAATAATAGAGACATAATAGGCTCATGTACCAAACTTCATGTGGAAAGGATTAGTTGATGCAAAATGCTTCTATGTTTTATTTTGAATAATATAGACATTGCAGTTTAAAAAACAGGAAACCCAGGACGGACACTACAAGATGACACTGCAGATTATTCCTGACTGCGACACAGCTGGGATCCCCGTCTACACATGGTGTTACAGTGATGATCCAGGGTAAGGGTGTTTGTGAATAATAGAGAAAGTGAGAATGAGAGAGAGTCTTGGGAGTGTGAAATGGATGAGGGTGATATTTTTAGTGATATTTTTCATTCGTTCCTCTCTCTGGCTCTCTCTCACACACACACACACACAGCTAACAGGCTCTCACCAGTGAATGCTGTGGGACGAAGGACTGTGAAGTGAAAGATTTACTACTCAAGCACACAGCAAAAAAGAAATGTTTGTGAAACAGTGGCAAGAATTGTTGAGTGAACTGCCTATTTGTTACTGGAGAAAATATCCATCCTAACAAGTTATTCAGTCTCATATCAAGTCTTTTCCTGTGATGGGATGAGTGCAACATTGGTTTTTTTACACCAGACAAAGAATCTCTCCAAAGGTCTAGCACGTGGGAGCCTCCATGATGCAGACATCTGTCACTTTAATGCACGCAAATGATTGAATAGTCCTGGGGCAGAAGGGCGGGGGAAGTGGTGAATGTGTGTCACTGTGAAAGGGAGTGCAAGACCCCAAACATCTGTTATCCCATTCGGAGAAAATGGATTACAATTCCTCGCCAAAACTAGCTGATTGGCCTTACAACATCTTGTCTGGCAATTAAGACAGAAGCTAAAATCCATGCCATAAAACTTTCAGAGCAGAGAAAATCCTAGCTTTCACGTCAATCCCTGACACTGCCTGCAAACTTAGGCCTATACTTGTTATTATACTTACACAGGGATGATGCACGCAACACCAGTCTGCCTCCTTTGCAGTGTATTGTTCAACGACCAGGAGCCATTTCAGATGGGTGTGTTTACTTTATCTGGTAGGCACAGGGCCAAGAGTTAAAACTCTAAATGTCTGGTGAGATGGGTCTGGCCCGCTGCGGTATAATTCAATCAAAGTGAAGATGCCTCGAGTGTATGAGGAACCCATGAGAGTTGGGACTGTTTCCAAAGAGGATAAATGCTCCTCAGGAACCATTTCCACTGGAAAACCTCTCACATGAACCTGTTTTCTAACCAAATCCACTCTCATTTCACATTTCCGTTTCCTCACAAACACAGATTCAAATAAATTCTGGGAGAAATGAATGCAGGCAGAATTCCAAATGACATTTCTGATTTATCCCTTCTCAACATTAAGCTATAGGCCCACCCAAAGTCACAGTCTCCCTCGTGGTCAATTTAAATCCATACACTGAAGGTAAATGACTGAATGCAATGTGAATGTAGTTCCAAGTGGCCACATCAAATCACTTTTGGGAGAGAGAGAGGGAGAGAGAGAGAGGGAGAGGGAGAGAGAGAGAGAGTATAATGTCTTCTTCCAATGAGAGCAGCCTGCTGCGTGCAGCTCTATTTCCGTGCCGCCCCGGCCCTCCCAGCGATGATGTAATGTCATGAATATTGAAACAGGTTGCTTGGTGGTCGGGAGGCGCTCGAGTCAGCATCCCTTCTGCCTCCCCATCACCACTATACCCTTCAGCACCCGACAAAACACCCAGAGAAAGGTAAGAAATTCATCTGGTTCATGATTTCCAGGTGATAATCTTATTTCTTTGAGCATAAATGTGTGTTTTAGATGAATGTGTCAACAGTAATGTGTATGAAGGGCAAATGTCTGAACGTGGTCCACGTTATGTTCTATACTGTCAGCCCTCCTTGATTTACTGTTGCTGCTCCCAGTTGTTTGTGGGTAGAAGACACGGAAACGGAGCTATACCATTACTTCATTGTTTCGACTTATTTATTGTTATTTATTGGATCAACGCTGAGTGAGAGATTGTGTGGTAGGTAGTCGATTTGTTGGTGCTTTTAAAACAAAAGAGTCAAAAGAAAAAAGGCATTCATTGTGATAACTGTGAAACATGTCAAAGAATCGCTCTGTCCGGTGTTTCTGGTACTTTTATAGCTGACATTCCATTTGAGTAATGAGTCATCGGGCATGTTGGATATGAGGAGTAGGATGGTGGCTGACGGGAAACGGCAGAAGTCCCGGAAGCCTGGATGTGGCTCATCTAATATCAAGTAGCAGGACCGTCCTTTGTGTCCTTTGTGTCGATTGAGGATCAGATCAGAGGAGGATCAGATCAGAGGCCACTCAAAACCTTAATTCTGTCAACTGAACAGGCAGCGCCGATTAAAATTGGCTGGCTGCTGCTCAAGGTTTAATAGCTAATGACATTGCCTTATCTTTGCTCTCTCTCTCTCTCTCTCTCTCTCTCTCTCTCTCTCTCTCTCTCTCTCTCTCTCTCTCGCGCGCGCGCGCGCGCCTATTGCCCTTTAGGCAGCACACGTGATGCAAATGACTTTCTAATTGCCCGAGCTGCAGCTGATCTCCCACTCATCTCATCAAACAGGGGCTGAACGGCCGGCTGCATAATCACTGGTGGTCACGTACCGTGTAGGGGCGCTGTCCTATTAGACCTGCTTATGTTTTTTTTTTAAACCACAAGGATGCGTTCTGGAATGCCTGTTTTTAATATCTTATTTAACATTTAGCTTTTTAAGTCTAGTCCAAGTAACGAACTCGCACTATTCAGTCGACCTGTAGAGGATAACCTTTTCTTATTGGGTGTTGTTTCGCTGCAATCGTATCCACATTTGTAGCCTTTGGGTCTGAAAAGTATATTGTTTTTTTTCCAGCTGCGGGGATACGGGTGAAGGGGATGGATGTTGTTGAGGATGAGCTGAGCCTTTGACACCACGATGAACTCATCCTCTGCCGACTCCCCGCGGCAGCCAGACAATAGCAGCCGGAAGCAGCCGCGGTCGTCGTCTCCGGCTGGGCTCAAAGACGGTGGATCTAAAGCTACACAGAAGGGCAGCATCTCGTCAAAGCCCATCACGCCAAAGCAAGGAACAGGAGGAGGAGGAGGAGGAGGAGGAGGAGGAGGAGGAGGGAGAAACAGCCGAGGTCATTCTCCCGTCTCCACAGGCAGGGAGCGGCAGGCCACAGGCGCTCCTGCCGTCAAAGGCGCGGCTGCTGTCCAGGCTGCCGGTGCTGAAAGCCCGACGCTGAGCAGGACCGCGGCTGCGGACAGAGGCGGCATCCACACACCGGAAGACTCCCCCCGCCTTGTCCCCGATGCCTCCTCGCCCTCCAGAGCAGATCCGAACCGCGTCGTCTCTGATCAGCCTTGCGCATCCAAATCCCCAAAACTGAGGAGCAAAACTTCGAGAGGTGGGGAGGCCGCAGCGGTGGCGGCGGCGACGACGAGCGGCAACAAGAAGAGCTCCAAAAGCACGATAGGCTGCGGGCCCGGTTTCTGGAAGGAGGGATGTTTGCAGTCCGAGCTCATACAGTTTCATTTGAATAAGAGCCTGGGGAAGAAAGGGACAAAGATGCAGACGAAATCAGCGACACCGCCGGCCTCGGAGCCGGAGCTGTCCCCCGAGCCAGACTGTCCACAACCGGCTCCACAGCCAGACCAGATGCTACAAGAAGATATTGAGAAGCTGGAGGATGAAAACGACGATCTTAAGGTAAATTGCTAATACCTTACAAGTCTGCCAATTTATAGTTGCTTAGAAGTCGTCATTTTTAGCGTGCGCAATTGTTGCACCTGTTGAAAGATTTGCTTGCAGGTTGAACAGCGACTACTGTACGTAGCTGCATGCTTTGTCTTTCTTTACAAATATGTTTTTAAAAGGGCCCGACCAATTCTATTTTTTAGAGGGGGGGGGGGGGGGGAGGGGCAAGTTCGATTTATTTATTTTGAGACACATTTTCCATTTCCCTCTCCGTGTTTTGCAAGGCGGAACTCGAGGAGATGCGGGCAGAGATGGATGAGATGCGGGACACCTTTTATGAGGAAGACGCCTGCCAGCTGCAGGACATGCGCAGAGAGCTGGAGAGAGCCAACAAGAACTGCAGGATCCTTCAGTACCGACTGAAGAAGGCCGAGAGGAAAAGGCACCGCTTCGCAGAAAGTGGCGAGGTGGATGGAGAGCTGCTCAGAAGTCTGGAGCAAGACCTCAAGGTGAGTATGGCGGGTTAATAAGCATCATTCTGTGAGCACGTTCTATCATATGGACCACGAGTAACAACAACTTCTTTCCTTGTGTCTCTGTGTCATCTGTCTGGGTCCCTCTCTCAGGTGGCGAAGGATGTGTCCGTGCGCTTGCACCACGAGCTGGAGAATGTGGAGGAGAAGAGGACAAAGACCGAGGACGAGAATGAGAAGCTGAGGCAGCAGCTGATACAGGTGGAGGTCACCAAGCAGGTCCTCCATAATGAACTGCAGAAAACCAAAGAGGTGAAGGGCTGATGGGAGTGTGTTGTGTGTGTGGTTTTTTTACCTTTTGTTTTTGTGTGCTTATAAATGTGTAATGCTAATTCTATCCTGCTGTATGAAAGGTCAGGTTGAAGATAGATAAAGTGTTTTAATGGCAGTAATGGTGCATTCCAGATTTATGTCCCAATTCCTTTTTAAGATTAGTGCGATACACATTCATACTTACAAACATGACAATGAATAACAAGTTCTTTTTGGTGGTCTTTTTATTTCCAGCCTGTAAGATCACACTGATTTCAATTAGAATATTTCACCACAAATGTTCTCGAGGGTGACTTTAAACAGTCCTGTCTTTCCAACTGAGCCTTCACTGCTCCAAAAGAGTTGGATGATATCACTGCCTTCAGTAGGAAAACAGAGAGCTGCTGCTGCTGCTGATGATGATGTAACCACTGTTTCCCTGCAGCTCTCACTGAAAAGAAAAGGAAGTAAGGATGGACAGAAAGCAGAGAGAAAGACACCACAGACCCCCATCGAGGTGAGTCAGCATTTACAATATTAGATCGTAAAGTCCTGAACTTCAGTGGAGGTGTTTTAATACTGAGGTTGTTTTGCAATGCAATTTTCAAATTAAAACAAAATGTAACATGCACAACTAGGCATCAGACTCCTCATTTGTACTGAGTGAAAGTAACATGAGGAGAAACACGACTTCCACAACATTACGATATGAGGCAATGAAAATGATCCCAGGAATATTGATTTTCTTTTTTAAATGCACGGTTCCAAACTAATTAAGTACAAGAGACGTAGCTACATAGCTAACTAGTGCATTTTCTTCGACACACCTCTCTTCTCTCTCCGCAGGAGGAAAATGAGGATCTGAAATGCCAGCTGGCCTTTATCAAGGAGGAAGCCATCTTGATGAGGAGAAAAATGGCAAAGATTGACAAGGAGAAGGATCGACTGGATCAGGAGGTGCAGAAGTACCGCTCCTTCTACGGAGACGTGGACAGCCCTCTGCCTAAAGGGGAGGCAGGAGGGCCACCCACCACCCGCGAATCGGAGCTGAAACTCCGCTTGCGCCTGGTGGAGGAGGAGGCGAACATCCTGGGGAGGAAGATCGTGGAGCTGGAGGTGGAGAACAGGGGGCTGAAGGCTGAACTGGATAACATGAGGGAGGACAGGTACTTTGCTTTCATTCATCAGTTTTTGATTATTGAAACAGAAGGAAAGACCGGATGAAATGCAGTGATAGCTGTAATGGAGAGGAAAAGCATAATATACCCATATTGGGGACAATTCAGGTAATCCGTAATTTCGGACAATGAAAATATAGCTCATGGTTTAACCAGACAGTATAGTGAAACCGTTGTTGAAAAGAGGGTGCTGTAAATTAAATGTCACATTTGTCAATGCGCCTTTCCTCTCCTAGTCTGGCGGCAGCAGGAGTGGACAGCTCTGGTATTGGAGGTCAACACTGCAGAGAGCAGGGCGAGGTCCTGTCAGAGCTGAGGCAGCAGCTTCAGCTGGTGGAGGACGAGGCAGAGCTTCTCCGCAGGAATTTAGCAGATGTGGAGGAAGAGAACAAAAAGGTAGATGGTTTAGACTGTGCTCCAAAAAGGGCCAATTTGCTCAACAGTTCCACTGTATTGTTGCTGTAAGATCAAAGGACTAAACTACAGTGTGACGATATTGTAACAATTTCACAACTTGTATGGAAATGCTCCTCTTTAGTTTCTCTGTCTGAGACTGCTATCTGTTCACTCTCTATTTGAAGCGTTGTTAAGCATCGTGAACTCTTAAATATTTCTATCAAAATGGCAACAGACCTTAACAATATAAAATATAAATGTTTTCTGATATTACTTGGCAACTTACTGCTGTTTTGATTTCAGCAATGAAAGATGTAAAGTGTCTCCCATTTCCTTGTGTATGTGGTGCTATTATTGGTATCATCTTCAATGACTTCTGTTAACTAAGCCTCATACATAAGATATTTAAAATGTGTGAAGCAATACTTGCAGCACTGAATACGCATGGGAATAACATTCAGTTTCATCTTTAGGTGACGAATGAACTCAACAAACTGAAATACAAGGCAGGATCCCATGAAGCAGGATCGAGACATGGAGGTTTGTTTGTCTTTCATGAAGTCAATATTGCAGGAGACAAAGCAGCTGCACTGCAGAGCAAGCCATATCTCTTATTTGTTTTTAGCTTGATGATGATGAAAAATGTGTGTTCACAAGGCCTCCATGGAGCTGCACGCTTTCAGTCTCATTTGCAGAGGTGCTCCACTTTTCATCGTTTCACCCCCAGGAGGAGCCGACTCCGCTAAACTGGAGGCCGTCCAGGAGGAGCTGAAAGCCGCACGTCTGCAGATAAATGAACTGAGTGGCAAAGTCATGCAGCTCCAGTACGAGAACCGCGTGCTGCTCTCCAACATGCAGCGCTACGACCTGGCATCCCACCTGGGCATCCGCAGCAGCCCCCGAGACAGTGACGCAGAGAGCGACGGGGGACGGGACGACGACACGCCCTCGGCGGCCTCGCCCCGCCTCCTCCCTCCCCCGCGCAAGCGCGAGGGCCCTATTGGAGGGGAGAGTGACCCGGACGAGGTGAGGAACATCCGCTGCCTCACCCCGACACGTTCCCTTTACTCACCTGTAGAGAGTCGTTTTTTAGCCAGAAGCCTGAAGGACCGGCAGCAGATGATAGACATCCGCATCGAGGCGGAGAGGCTGGTTCGGACCATCGACAGGCTCATCACTGACACCGGCACTGTCATCGCCGAGGCCCGAGTGTACGCCACCAACGGGGAGCTCTTTGCCAGGCTGGATGAGGACGAGGAAGGTGGCAGGTAATAAACACAAAGTGGTTCGGCTCCACGCAGTATTTCCTCCTCACCCTACAGAATTCCAAGCGACATTTCAAGTCCAAACACACTCTTGTGCTCCCCAGGATCAGAGAGCATGAGCTGCTGTATCGGATCACCGCCCAGATGAAGGCCTTCAGGAAGGAGTTGCAGAGCTTCATAGACCGGCTGGATGTCCCCAAACAGGAGGATAAACAGGCAGAGGAGCCACTGTCTGTAAGTTGATGCAAACACATAAAATGATTGACTTTAATGACTGCAGTTCATGTGTTCTCTAATATGCTCGTTTCTTACGTGTCAATCTGCCTCTGCCCCCCAACATTTCATTTAACCATCACACATCCAGATGTTTCAGCCCATTATTTTGCTGATCCTCATTCTTGTTCTGTTTTCCTCACTCTCGTATGCCACCATTTGTAAATTGGTATTCCTTTTCACCCTGTTTTTTGTTCTGTAAAGCACACCCTCGATATCATATTGTGTACATTTTCATTATTTCTTTTGTACTTATTCATTTATTTCAATTCTGTTATTTTGAACACGTCACACAAGGCCACTCAAGGTACAGGACATTATCATTTTCCATGTGCGATCCAAGCCACTCATCTACTCGGATGCTTTCAACATTTATTGGGGACCAAACACCGTGGAGCGACAGTGTACCGTTAGGTGAGTATGCCCTTAAACTCTCTGGCTGTGAGTAATGAGATTTCTTTCCTGACAATCTGAGTTCTGTACTCACACAGTTGTCTTCACTTACTCTGCCTAAGTTGACACTTATCCGGACTGTCTGGGCGTGTACCGACTATGCTTGATTGACAACTGTCTTACTTAGTTGACACTATTTTCAGTCTTATTAATACAAGTGGGGACGTTATTAATTAATTCATCGCATAGCTCTGTCCAATTTCAACCTGAGTAAAGGTCCTATCAGCCACAATAACTGAAAACACCTGTGTGAGTGTGCAGGGCCTTATATTAGATTTTAAATGTTGTGTTGTGGTGAAACATGACTTTTTCCATTTTATCGAGTGTCTTTTTTTTATTTTGTATGGCTCTGTTGAGCCAAAAGGTCATCCTATTTGTGTTACACAACCTATGCTTGAATCGTTACTGCTGCAAATGTGTATTTATGAGGGTTTCACATGACCGCAGCAATAATCTGGTTTATGAGCAGCACATTGTAAATACCGAGGTTTGTGTTATGACTGTTAAAACAATGCGCGCGCACACACACACACACACACACACACACACACACACACACACACACACACACACACACACACACACACACACACACACACACACACACACACACACACACAAGTGCACTCTCTCAATCATAACACTGACAAACATTCACTCACACACCATCTATTGAAGCAAACGTCAGGCTTATGTCTCTTTCAAGACCTTCTAAACTGTCTGAGTCATGATAATACGTCACTAAAATCACCCAAACGTCCATGGGGAATATGAATTGTGTAAAAATGCCCTTTGGGTTGGTCTGGAAAAGCAAGGCAGAAATGATCTGAAAAAACCAAAGGACCTGACCACCAGGACGGGGGCGGAACCGGTTCACTTCTTTCATCCCAGCGGTGGGATGTTTTACGTCACGTATTAGGGCCAGCTGTGGAGAGAGAGGGGGAGAGAGACATAGGGGAAACGAGAGAGAGAGAGAGAGAGCGCGAGAGAGAGGAGGAGGATTATTATTCCCGTTAATGAAAGCATCGTTTGAGCTAAAGGCTGTCGCTCTCCAGTTGTTTTTAACTCAGCCACTGCATTCCAGACCAGACTACCTCGTTGGCGGAAATGTTGGCTCTCGTGGCTGTTTTTTAAGGACATTCATTGCAACATTAGGCCTTAAGGAAGAGGTAAGGGGATCTTCATCCAAATGGCACGTGCTTCGCATGGCTTCAGCTGGAAGATCGTTTTAAGTTTGTTTTGGCGCTCGAGCGGCAGTTTTATGTGGACAAACTGACTCGCGCCTTGCTGTTAAAGCGTTGTCGCGAGTAACTAAACGAATACAGACAGGCGACTGTGGGCCCATAGTGGTTAGAAAGCCCTCTTGTGTTATCTCTTCTATCAATATGAATGTAATCCCACCCCTCGTCTCTCTCCTCGTGATAGTCATCCCCCTCATGCTAAATTCGCAGACGAGAAATGGCAGAAGGGTGTGAGTACTCCTGCAACGGATGAGGAAAGAGGAAAGGTGGGCCAACTCTTTTTGTACGGTAAAGGTAAGGCACGAAACCGCGTGTTTTGCAGGAGCAAGTGACGTGTAACACAGGCCCTCAGGTCCTACCTTAGGTGGTTTGTTGCGGTTAGCGTAGCACGATGCTGTTTTTGGTTTACTTATCAACAAGTCTATCACGAGGCAAATGGTTTTGTTGCCATGGATACAGCGCAAGGTGGTATCCTGCGACGCAATTGGAGCGATCCGGTGTTGACTAATCATGGACGCTCCTCTGCTGCTGCTTCCAGCTCGCTGGCTCGATCGGAAAATAAACTCCTGGCTACAGCGGGTAAAAATACTCCGCCGCTCTTACATCAGTGCGCCCCGTGATATTTTTGGGAGGGGCTATTGGTTGTCTGTCTTTTGCCAGCGCTGGACTGTCGCCCGCAGCTCCGTGCGGGGGCAAAGAAACGAGATTTGAAAATGTAAACGGGAAAACAGCGCAGCGAGGAAGTCTGTGAGATAAAAGATGACAACAAAATAACAGAACGCAGTGGGGACAAACTAATAACTGCTTGACCTTGTCTCTGTGAGGACATGGAGAGGACCAAAGCGTCCAGTCCCGTCGCCTGTATGAGCAGTGACTGCTGCCCGGAGCGCTGCTGTGCGGCACACGGGAGATTTGGCCGCGTTCGGATAATTGGCGCTTTTACGCACACGACCGGTCGCACCAACTGAAAAAAAGTTGGGAGATGGCATTGTCTGCTGAACTTTATCAGACATTATTTCACCTCGTGCTTTACACGGCCGGAATGGATACTTTGCGTTTTTAAAGTTGTTTTTTAAATGTTTAATTTTAACGCGCTGGAGAAATGTGGAGCGCGTTAATGAACGGCTCGGGGCTGCACGCTGGTGGGGGCGGAGCTGGTGGGGGCTACGTCCCGTCTCAGGGATGGGAGTTCGTGCCATGCTCCGGGATGGAGAGGGCGGATAGAGGCAGGGGGAAGAGTCGCAGCCCGTCGAGGAGGATCTCCTCTCCGCCCACCGTCTTCAGTCACATCTACGAGTCTCAGTTCGGCGCTCCGCCGGGTGGAGGAGAAGGTGGAGCAGGGACACAGCTTGAGATACGCAGGGGACAAATGTGGCCGGGGCCCGAACCCCAGCAGCAGCAGCAAACACAACACACGCGGCTGAAAAAGAAATTTGAGGATTTGAAAAAGCGACACGTTCAGGATAAGGATGAATGGATGCGCGAGAAGGAGTCATTGTTGAGAGAAGTAGCTGACATACAAGTGATTGGATATATTTACACCTTTTGAAAGCTAAATATACTTCTGTGTGTGCCTAGTGCGTGTGTGGTACACATGCATTCTTTTTTCTGGAGCAGTATTGAATGGCAAGTTGCAGTTTGTCAATGATGCCTAATTTGAAGTCGGTGAATTTCTTGTGTTTTGTGGTTTCATACCTTATATTCCCAGAATATTCTTCAGGGCGTCAAATTTAAAATGTGATACACCAGTCAGGGTCAGTTTAGTAGCTGTACCGTTTTTTATTTTCTTCTCATTTCCTCAGTTCCTACTGTAAGTTTCAAATATGCTTGTTCCTTTGGTTGACAAGATTGCTGCAAACTGTGTTTCCATGCAGGGAGGGGAGAACCGGAGGATTCTGCTGGAACTGAAGACAGTTTTGGAGGAAGTGCAGGTGGAGGTGAAGAGAGAGGAGGAGAAGAGGAGTGAGCTCCAGCTGCAGTACACCAGAGACAGATGTGCCTGGGAGCTGGGGAAGGCCGAGCTCAAATGCAGGATTGCGCAGGTAACTCGGGGATGATGATGACTGTGATTTGTGAGTGTTATTTTGGGGGTTTAAGACTGTTTTCAAAAGCATCTGCACACAAATACTTAGTCATTGCAGACTGTTTGTGTGTGTGTGTTAGAGCGATGTATGCATTACTGCACGCAAAGAATGCTTTATTTAAATTCTTATCTACATTGTTTCTTGTGTTAATATATTTGTGTATCGTCATATGTCTGCGTGTGACGAACTATTCGGTATACTCGTCTCCAGGTTGGTGTAAATTGGGATTGCCACATTTGCCACCCACATTGATGATTCGTTGACTAAATCGTCAGATTTGTACAACTGAGTTTCTCCACAAAGAATCGCACACGAGCACGACTTTAAATATTGTGTTTACCAGAGATGCGCTCATATATTTCTTGAAAATAAGTTGTTTGGCATTATAAAGTATAATGAAGACAAACCTGGCTGCTTTTAAGTCCTTTATAATTAAAATAAATTAGGCCCCAGGATACGACCCTGTGGCACCCCACATCACATGGCAGGGTGATCGGTCCCCTGGCATCCATCCAACTTAAGCCTCAGTTCAGACAAAAAGATTTGCAGTGAGGAGACGGACGTTATCCTCGCTCAGCCAGACACAGACACCCAACTTGGCTTTTTAACAGCTAACTCTAAGTAGATAATATACGTTTTTGTTGCCTTGGACAGCTACTGTGAAGTGTTTCTTTAAATGACCAGAAAATAGCTTAGAGTTAAGTTTGCATACCAGTGCTACGCTGTGTCAGGAGCACTCGAAGGACCATGCATGGCTATTCTTCAAAGCAATGTGGCTTTGGGGATTTGGCTTATTTTCTGGTTGTATCAGAAGATAGATTAATTTGGTTGCTTTTGATTCTGGGAAGTTTGTGCAGAGTTAGATTTCTCTGTCTGCTGACTTGTGTGTCTCGGTACTCGTCACGTGTCTCGTTTTCTGTGATAGTTCAACCCAATATGATTCCCATCAAAGACTTCAAACTGATTGGCCACGCATTCACCCGTTACACAGAGCAAGTCCTTCGTCCTCAGAAGCTACAAGAAAAATCGAACCATCGTGAAGCCATGAAGCACAGAAACGTGGTGCTGGAAACTAACAAGGTGGCGCAATGATACTTTAGAAAAGTTGGAAAAGACCACTGCTGACACGATGACACAGGAATGCAACACAGTAAAATGGTTTTCCCAGCACAGATGGTTTAACCGCCATAATGTCATTCCCTCTGTGTGAGTAGATGGCACAAGGTTACTGTTCAGCTCTTCTCTTTGTCCTGCTGGCTCGGTGCCTTCTCACAGTGTGGTTGACAGAGAGCCTTATAAAAACAGACTTTTACTGTTCTGTTTTGCTTTTGTAAAGCCCATTGTGGCTGTGGGAGAAAAGGCCTAATCTATTGCAGGAGGTTATGCCATGATGCCACACACACACACACACACACACACACACACACACACACACACACACACACACACACACACACACACACACACACACACACACACACACACATTGATGTTATATATTAAGATGCTGATGTGCATGTGAGGAATCTTTATTTGAGGCAGTTGAGTTGCTGCTTCTGAGAGCTTTGACACTCTGAAGATGCATTGATGTTTTGTTTCTTCTATATATTGGCAAAGTGCACATGGAAGTATCTTGTGTGTTTTACTGTATGTGTGTGTGTGTGTGAACATCCAAAGTGTACAAACATTTTGAATGGATCATGCGCACACACACACACACACACACACACACACACACATGCAGCCATTTCTATACTCATTGCACAAACAGACCAAGGGGAAATGTGTGTTGGAGTGAAGCCATGCTGGGCGGGGTTAGCTCCATTGTAAAAGTTGTTTTGTCTTGATGCCACATCCTGCCACAGTTTATAGTTTTGGGTACGTGTTTACCAAGTGCTAATCTTGCTCATCAGGTTCAAGACAAGTTCTCTGAAATCAGTCACAGCTTACAAATCAAATGACTCATTTACAGACTTCACAGACCTTTAACTGGCTTGTATCCCTAATGGGGAAGTACAGAGTGAACTTGTAACAGGTCTATGAACATAGATTGGTCTGCTTTTAGTTCAAGACAGCAGGTTTAAATGTTATGCAGCTGATAGACGAGGTTGGTGACATCATATTTTCTGTAATCCATGTAATTCGCTTGCTATATTTAGACAGAACACAAAAATGTGTAGCTGGTAATCATTTCACTTTTGTTTTATAAATTGCTGAGCAAATCACATGTGGGCGACTCAGAAATAGGCTAGAATGCATGGAAATCAATGCAAGGAGCATCAGTAGAGGTCAGTAGAGCAACATGGGTGTGACTTAATGTCCCTTTGAAGTAAATGTGAACAATTTCAGCATGAGTGACAAACTCCTGTGGTTTTCCTCACATTGGCTTCACTGTGTCAGTGCAGGGAAGATCCCATCGTTGGCTCAGATGGAGGGTGTTGAGGATGTAGAAGGTAATGGTTTGAATGCTGATACTGATCACACCAATAACAATCCAGAACAGATTTGAAAAGTGACTGTAGAAGGAGTGTCAGAGGAATACTGTGGAGGATTATCCAAGCAGCCAAGTGTATTATGGACACCTAAAGTTAGTGTATGGAACAAGTGGCGGCTACATAGGGACCTGGGTCCAGTAAGTTTGAATTTTGAAGATGTCCTTATCTGTGAGAGTCTGCTTAACTCCACGGACTTAAGTGCTACATAATTGCTTCATGATTGAAGTTTTATGCATAAAATGTCCACATTTGACATATGTTTACATATTGTTAGCTGTGGTTAGCAGCTAGTTTTGGTCCCTTTTGTTGGTCATCTGATTGGTCAAGAAACTGAAGCTCTGTAGCTGCAAACACTTCAGCCAAATCATGATATCATTTTGAATT